>NW_027101186.1:2323882-2478486 GCF_029633855.1 Hoplias malabaricus
ATATCCTACATTGCATCTGTATTTTGCTTTATTGGACATATAACAAGCTCATAAATTTAATTCCAATATATTCAACACCAATAAACCTATTGAGAGAAAATCCCAGTTAAGTTTGTCCTCATATCTCAGCTTTGGGATGAGATAGGCTGAAAATAATCAAACCTTTGTGTAAGTCAGGACCTGCCTAATCAACACCATGAGTTTGGAAGAAATCTGAGACGGTCAAAAATTGAGTCTAAAAAAACACAAAGGGGTACCCCTTAGTGTTTTTTTGGGTGAAATATGTGACCTCCTCAGATCTTCTTCAAACCCACACCGTGTGTCAGAGAGGTCCTGACAAAGACAGTGGTGTGGTAATTGTTGCCCTACCACATCCCAAAGCTAAGATATAGGGACATGTTGTGCTGCATAAAATGTATAACTGTAAAATTCATGATGGGATTCCTACTTCCAGTGAAGCTAGGTAAACACAAGAGTAGAAGGGTGCGATCAGAAAAGCCTAGTCAGTCCAATATATCCTACATTGCATCTGTATTTTGCTTTATTGGACATATAACAAGCTCATTAATTTAATTCCAATATATTCAACACCAATAAACCTATTGAGAGAAAATCCCAGTTAAGTTTGTCCTCATATCTCAGCTTTGGGATGAGATAGGCTGAAAATAATCAAACCTTTGTGTAAGTCAGGACCTGCCTAATCAACACCATGAGTTTGGAAGAAATCTGAGACGGTCAAAAATTGAGTCTAAAAAAACACAAAGGGGTACCCCTTAGTGTTTTTTTGGGTGAAATATGTGACCTCCTCAGATCTTCTTCAAACCCACACCGTGTGTCAGAGAGGTCCTGACAAAGACAGTGGTGTGGTAATTGTTGCCCTACCACATCCCAAAGCTAAGATATAGGGACATGTTGTGCTGCATAAAATGTATAACTGTAAATTTCATGATGGGATTCCTACTTCCAGTGAAGCTAGGTAAACACATGAGTAGAAGGGTGCGATCAGAAAAGCCTAGTCAGTCCAATATATCCTACATTGCATCTGTATTTTGCTTTATTGGACGTATAAAAAGCTCATAAATTTAATTCCAATATATTCAACACCATTAAACCTATTGAGAGAAATTCCCAGTTAAGTTTGTCCTCATATCTCAGCTTTGGTATGAGATAGGCTGAAAATAATCACACCTTTGTGTAAGTCAGGACCTGCCTAATCAACATCGTGAGTTTGGAAGAAATCTGAGACGGTCAAAAATTGAGTCTAAAAAAACACAAAGGGGTACCCCTTAGTGTTTTTTTGGGTGAAATATATGACCTCCTCAGATCTTCTTCAAACCCACACCGTGTGTCAGAGAGGTCCTGACAAAGACAGTGGTGTGGTAATTGTTGCCCTACCACATCCCAAAGCTAAGATATAGGGACATGTTGTGCTGCATAAAATGTATAACTGTAAATTTCATGATGGGATTCCTACTTCCAGTGAAGCTAGGTAAACACATGAGTAGAAGGGTGCGATCAGAAAAGCCTAGTCAGTCCAATATATCCTACATTGCATCTGTATTTTGCTTTATTGGACGTATAAAAAGCTCATAAATTTAATTCCAATATATTCAACACCAATAAACCTATTGAGAGAAATTCCCAGTTAAGTTTGTCCTCATATCTCAGCTTTGGCATGAGATAGGCTGAAAATAATCACACCTTTGTGTAAGTCAGGACCTGTCTAATCAACACCGTGAGTTTGGAAGAAATCTGAGATGGTCAAAAATTGAGTCTAAAAAACACAAAGGGGTACCCCTTAGTGTTTTTTTGGGTGAAGTATGTGACCTCCTCAGATCTTCTTCAAACCCACACCGTGTGTCAGGGAGGTCCTGACAAAGACAGTGGTGTGGTAATTGTTACCCTACCACATCCCAAAGCTGAGATATAGGGACATGTTTTGCTGCATAAAATGTATAACTGTAAATTTCATGATGGGATTCCTACTTCCAGTGAAGCTAGGTAAACACAAGAGTAGAAGGGTGCGATCAGAAAAGCCTAGTCAGTCCAATATATCCTACATTGCATCTGTATTTTGCTTTATTGGACATATAACAAGCTCATAAATTTAATTCCAATATATTCAACACCAATAAACCTATTGAGAGAAAATCCCAGTTAAGTTTGTCCTCATATCTCAGCTTTGGGATGAGATAGGCTGAAAATAATCAAACCTTTGTGTAAGTCAGGACCTGCCTAATCAACACCATGAGTTTGGAAGAAATCTGAGACGGTCAAAAATTGAGTCTAAAAAAACACAAAGGGGTACCCCTTAGTGTTTTTTTGGGTGAAATATGTGACCTCCTCAGATCTTCTTCAAACCCACACCGTGTGTCAGAGAGGTCCTGACAAAGACAGTGGTGTGGTAATTGTTGCCCTACCACATCCCAAAGCTAAGATATAGGGACATGTTGTGCTGCATAAAATGTATAACTGTAAAATTCATGATGGGATTCCTACTTCCAGTGAAGCTAGGTAAACACATGAGTAGAAGGGTGCGATCAGAAAAGCCTAGTCAGTCCAATATATCCTACATTGCATCTGTATTTTGCTTTATTGGACGTATAAAAAGCTCATAAATTTAATTCCAATATATTCAACATCAATAAACCTATTGAGAGAAATTCCCAGTTAAGTTTGTCCTCATATCTCAACTTTGGTATGAGATAGGCTGAAAATAATCACACCTTTGTGTAAGTCAGGACCTGCCTAATCAACATCGTGAGTTTGGAAGAAATCTGAGACGGTCAAAAATTGAGTCTAAAAAAACACAAAGGGGTACCCCTTAGTGTTTTTTTGGGTGAAATATATGACCTCCTCAGATCTTCTTCAAACCCACACCGTGTGTCAGAGAGGTCCTGACAAAGACAGTGGTGTGGTAATTGTTGCCCTACCACATCCCAAAGCTAAGATATAGGGACATGTTGTGCTGCATAAAATGTATAACTGTAAATTTCATGATGGGATTCCTACTTCCAGTGAAGCTAGGTAAACACAAGAGTAGAAGGGTGCGATCAGAAAAGCCTAGTCAGTCCAATATATCCTACATTGCATCTGTATTTTGCTTTATTGGACATATAACAAGCTCATAAATTTAATTCCAATATATTCAACACCAATAAACCTATTGAGAGAAAATCCCAGTTAAGTTTGTCCTCATATCTCAGCTTTGGGATGAGATAGGCTGAAAATAATCAAACCTTTGTGTAAGTCAGGACCTGCCTAATCAACACCATGAGTTTGGAAGAAATCTGAGACGGTCAAAAATTGAGTCTAAAAAAACACAAAGGGGTACCCCTTAGTGTTTTTTTGGGTGAAATATGTGACCTCCTCAGCTCTTCTTCAAACCCACACCGTGTGTCAGAGAGGTCCTGACAAAGACAGTGGTGTGGTAATTGTTGCCCTACCACATCCCAAAGCTGAGATATAGGGACATGTTTTGCTGCATAAAATGTATAACTATAAATTTCATGATGGGATTCCTACTTCCAGTGAAGCTAGGTAAACACAAGAGTAGAAGGGTGCGATCAGAAAAGCCTAGTCAGTCCAATATATCCTACATTGCATCTGTATTTTGCTTTATTGGACATATAACAAGCTCATAAATTTAATTCCAATATATTCAACACCAATAAACCTATTGAGAGAAAATCCCAGTTAAGTTTGTCCTCATATCTCAGCTTTGGGATGAGATAGGCTGAAAATAATCACACCTTTGTGTAAGTCAGGACCTGCCTAATCAACACCGTGAGTTTGGAAGAAATCTGAGACGGTCAAAAATTGAGTCTAAAAAAACACAAAGGGGTACCCCTTAGTGTTTTTTTGGGTGAAATATATGACCTCCTCAGATCTTCTTCAAACCCACACCGTGTGTCAGAGAGGTCCTGACAAAGACAGTGGTGTGGTAATTGTTGCCCTAACACATCCCAAAGCTAAGATATAGGGACATGTTGTGCTGCATAAAATGTATAACTGTAAATTTCATGATGGGATTCCTACTTCCAGTGAAGCTAGGTAAACACATGAGTAGAAGGGTGCGATCAGAAAAGCCTAGTCAGTCCAATATATCCTACATTGCATCTGTATTTTGCTTTATTGGACGTATAAAAAGCTCATAAATTTAATTCCAATATATTCAACACCAATAAACCTATTGAGAGAAATTCCCAGTTAAGTTTGTCCTCATATCTCAGCTTTGGCATGAGATAGGCTGAAAATAATCACACCTTTGTGTAAGTCAGGACCTGCCTAATCAACACCGTGAGTTTGGAAGAAATCTGAGACGGTCAAAAATTGAGTCTAAAAAACACAAAGGGGTACCCCTTAGTGTTTTTTTGGGTGAAATATGTGACCTCCTCAGATCTTCTTCAAACCCACACCGTGTGTCAGGGAGGTCCTGATAAAGACAGTGGTGTGGTAATTGTTGCCCTACCACATCCCAAAGCTGAGATATAGGGACATGTTTTGCTGCATAAAATGTATAACTATAAATTTCATGATGGGATTCCTACTTCCAGTGAAGCTAGGTAAACACAAGAGTAGAAGGGTGCGATCAGAAAAGCCTAGTCAGTCCAATATATCCTACATTGCATCTGTATTTTGCTTTATTGGACATATAACAAGCTCATAAATTTAATTCCAATATATTCAACAGCAATAAACCTATTGAGAGAAAATCCCAGTTAAGTTTGTCCTCATATCTCAGCTTTGGGATGAGATAGGCTGAAAATAATCACACCTTTGTTTAAGTCAGGACCTGCCTAATCAACACCGTGAGTTTGGAAGAAATCTGCGACGGTCAAAAATTGAGTCTAAAAAAACACAAAGGGGTACCCCTTAGTGTTTTTTTGGGTGAAATATGTGACCTCCTCAGATCTTCTTCAAACCCACACCGTGTGTCAGAGAGGTCATGACAAAGACATTGGTGTGGTAATTGTTGCCCTACCACATCCCAAAGCTGAGATATAGGGACATGTTTTGCTGCATAAAATGTATAACTATAAATTTCATGATGGGATTCCTACTTCCAGTGAAGCTAGGTAAACACAAGAGTAGAAGGGTGCGATCAGAAAAGCCTAGTCAGTCCAATATATCCTACATTGCATCTGTATTTTGCTTTATTGGACATATAACAAGCTCATAAATTTAATTCCAATATATTCAACACCAATAAACCTATTGAGAGAAAATCCCAGTTAAGTTTGTCCTCATATCTCAGCTTTGGGATGAGATAGGCTGAAAATAATCACACCTTTGTGTAAGTCAGGACCTGCCTAATCAACACCGTGAGTTTGGAAGAAATCTGAGACGGTCAAAAATTGAGTCTAAAAAAACACAAAGGGGTACCCCTTAGTGTTTTTTTGGGTGAAATATATGACCTCCTCAGATCTTCTTCAAACCCACACCGTGTGTCAGAGAGGTCCTGACAAAGACAGTGGTGTGGTAATTGTTGCCCTAACACATCCCAAAGCTAAGATATAGGGACATGTTGTGCTGCATAAAATGTATAACTGTAAATTTCATGATGGGATTCCTACTTCCAGTGAAGCTAGGTAAACACATGAGTAGAAGGGTGCGATCAGAAAAGCCTAGTCAGTCCAATATATCCTACATTGCATCTGTATTTTGCTTTATTGGACGTATAAAAAGCTCATAAATTTAATTCCAATATATTCAACACCAATAAACCTATTGAGAGAAATTCCCAGTTAAGTTTGTCCTCATATCTCAGATTTGGCATGAGATAGGCTGAAAATAATCACACCTTTGTGTAAGTCAGGACCTGCCTAATCAACACCGTGAGTTTGGAAGAAATCTGAGACGGTCAAAAATTGAGTCTAAAAAACACAAAGGGGTACCCCTTAGTGTTTTTTTGGGTGAAATATGTGACCTCCTCAGATCTTCTTCAAACCCACACCGTGTGTCAGGGAGGTCCTGATAAAGACAGTGGTGTGGTAATTGTTGCCCTACCACATCCCAAAGCTGAGATATAGGGACATGTTTTGCTGCATAAAATGTATAACTATAAATTTCATGATGGGATTCCTACTTCCAGTGAAGCTAGGTAAACACAAGAGTAGAAGGGTGCGATCAGAAAAGCCTAGTCAGTCCAATATATCCTACATTGCATCTGTATTTTGCTTTATTGGACATATAACAAGCTCATAAATTTAATTCCAATATATTCAACAGCAATAAACCTATTGAGAGAAAATCCCAGTTAAGTTTGTCCTCATATCTCAGCTTTGGGATGAGATAGGCTGAAAATAATCACACCTTTGTTTAAGTCAGGACCTGCCTAATCAACACCGTGAGTTTGGAAGAAATCTGCGACGGTCAAAAATTGAGTCTAAAAAAACACAAAGGGGTACCCCTTAGTGTTTTTTTGGGTGAAATATGTGACCTCCTCAGATCTTCTTCAAACCCACACCGTGTGTCAGAGAGGTCATGACAAAGACATTGGTGTGGTAATTGTTGCCCTACCACATCCCAAAGCTAAGATATAGGGACATGTTGTGCTGCATAAAATGTATAACTGTAAATTTCATGATGGGATTCCTACTTCCAGTGAAGCTAGGTAAACACATGAGTAGAAGGGTGCGATCAGAAAAGCCTAGTCAGTCCAATATATCCTACATTGCATCTGTATTTTGCTTTATTGGACGTATAAAAAGCTCATAAATTTAATTCCAATATATTCAACACCAATAAACCTATTGAGAGAAATTCCCAGTTAAGTTTGTCCTCATATCTCAGCTTTGGCATGAGATAGGCTGAAAATAATCACACCTTTGTGTAAGTCAGGACCTGCCTAATCAACACCGTGAGTTTGGAAGAAATCTGAGACGGTCAAAAATTGAGTCTAAAAAACACAAAGGGGTACCCATTAGTGTGTTTTGGGTGAAATATGTGACCTCCTCAGATCTTCTTCAAACCCACACCGTGTGTCAGGGAGGTCCTGACAAAGACAGTGGTGTGGTAATTGTTGCCCTACCACATCCTAAAGCTGAGATATAGGGACATGTTTTGCTGCATAAAATATATAACTGTAAATTTCATGATGGAATTCCTACTTCCAGTGAAGCTAGGTAAACACAAGAGTAGATGGGTGCGATCAGAAAAGCCTAGTCAGTCCAATATATCCTACATTGCATCTGTATTTTGCTTTATTGGACGTATAAAAAGCTCATAAATTTAATTCCAATATATTCAACACCAATAAACCTATTGAGAGCAATTCCCAGTTAAGTTTGTCCTCATATCTCAGCTTTGGCATGAGATAGGCTGAAAATAATCACACCTTTGTGTAAGTCAGGACCTGCCTAATCAACACCGTGAGTTTGGAAGAAATCTGAGACGGTCAAAAATTGAGTCTAAAAAACACAAAGGGGTACCCCTTAGTGTTTTTTTGGGTGAAATATGTGACCTCCTCAGATCTTCTTCAAACCCACACCGTGTGTCAGGGAGGTCCTGATAAAGACAGTGGTGTGGTAATTGTTGCCCTACCACATCCCAAAGCTGAGATATAGGGACATGTTTTGCTGCATAAAATGTATAACTATAAATTTCATGATGGGATTCCTACTTCCAGTGAAGCTAGGTAAACACAAGAGTAGAAGGGTGCGATCAGAAAAGCCTAGTCAGTCCAATATATCCTACATTGCATCTGTATTTTGCTTTATTGGACATATAACAAGCTCATAAATTTAATTCCAATATATTCAACAGCAATAAACCTATTGAGAGAAAATCCCAGTTAAGTTTGTCCTCATATCTCAGCTTTGGGATGAGATAGGCTGAAAATAATCACACCTTTGTGTAAGTCAGGACCTGCCTAATCAACACCGTGAGTTTGGAAGAAATCTGAGACGGTCAAAAATTGAGTCTAAAAAAACACAAAGGGGTACCCCTTAGTGTTTTTTTGGGTGAAATATGTGACCTCCTCAGATCTTCTTCAAACCCACACCGTGTGTCAGAGAGGTCATGACAAAGACAGTGGTGTGGTAATTGTTGCCCTACCACATCCCAAAGCTAAGATATAGGGACATGTTGTGCTGCATAAAATGTATAACTGTAAATTTCATGATGGGATTCCTACTTTCAGTGAAGCTAGGTAAACACAAGAGTAAAAGGGTGCGATCATAAAAGCCTAGGCAGTCCAATATATCCTACATTTCATCTGTATTTTGCTTTATTGGACGTATAAAAAGCTCATAAATTTAATTCCAATATATTCAACACCAATAAACCTATTGAGAGAAAATCCCAGTTAAGTTTGTCCTCATATCTCAGCTTTGGGATGAGATAGGCTGAAAATAATCACACCTTTGTGTAAGTCAGGACCTGCCTAATCAACACAGTGAGTTTGGAAGAAATCTGAGACGGTCAAAAATTGAGTCTTAAAAACACAAAGGGGTACCCATTAGTGTGTTTTGGGTGAAATATGTGACCTCCTCAGATCTTCTTCAAACCCACACCGTGTGTCAGGGAGGTCCTGACAAAGACAGTGGTGTGGTAATTGTTGCCCTACCACATCCTAAAGCTGAGATATAGGGACATGGTTTGCTGCATAAAATATATAACTGTAAATTTCATGATGGAATTCCTACTTCCAGTGAAGCTAGGTAAACACAAGAGTAGATGGGTGCGATCAGAAAAGCCTAGTCAGTCCAATATATCCTACATTGCATCTGTATTTTGCTTTATTGGACGTATAAAAAGCTCATAAATTTAATGCCAATATATTCAACACCAATAAACCTATTGAGAGAAATTCCCAGTTAAGTTTGTCCTCATATCTCAGCTTTGGGATGAGATAGGCTGAAAATAATCACACCTTTGTGTAAGTCAGGACTTGCCTAATCAACACGGTGAGTTTGGAAGAAATCTGAGATGGTCAAAAATTGAGTCTAAAAAACACAAAGGGGTACCCCTTAGTGTTTTTTTGGGTGAAATATGTGACCTCCTCAGATCTTCTTCAAACCCACACCGTGTGTCAGAGAGGTCCTGACAAAGACAGTGGTGTGGTAATTGTTGCCCTACCACATCCCAAAGCTAAGATATAGGGACATGTTGTGCTGCAAAAAATGTATAACTGTAAATTTCATGATGGGATTCCTACTTCCAGTGAAGCTAGGTAAACACATGAGTAGAAGGGTGCGATCAGAAAAGCCTAGTCAGTCCAATATATCCTACATTGCATCTGTATTTTGCTTTATTGGACGTATAAAAAGCTCATAAATTTAATTCCAATATATTCAACACCAATAAACCTATTGAGAGAAATTCCCAGTTAAGTTTGTCCTCATATCTCAGCTTTGGCATGAGATAGGCTGAAAATAATCACACCTTTGTGTAAGTCAGGACCTGTCTAATCAACACCGTGAGTTTGGAAGAAATCTGAGACGGTCAAAAATTGAGTCTAAAAAACACAAAGGGGTACCCCTTAGTGTTTTTTTGGGTGAAGTATGTGACCTCCTCAGATCTTCTTCAAACCCACACCAAGTGTCAGGGAGGTCCTGATAAAGACAGTGGTGTGGTAATTTTTGCCCTACCACATCCCAAAGCTGAGATATAGGGACATGTTTTGCTGCATAAAATGTATAACTATAAATTTCATGATGGGATTCCTACTTCCAGTGAAGCTAGGTAAACACAAGAGTAGAAGGGTGCGATCAGAAAAGCCTAGTCAGTCCAATATATCCTACATTGCATCTGTATTTTGCTTTATTGGACATATAACAAGCTCATAAATTTAATTCCAATATATTCAACAGCAATAAACCTATTGAGAGAAAATCCCAGTTAAGTTTGTCCTCATATCTCAGCTTTGGGATGAGATAGGCTGAAAATAATCACACCTTTGTGTAAGTCAGGACCTGCCTAATCAACACCGTGAGTTTGGAAGAAATCTGAGACGGTCAAAAATTGAGTCTAAAAAAACACAAAGGGGTACCCCTTAGTGTTTTTTTGGGTGAAATATGTGACCTCCTCAGATCTTCTTCAAACCCACACCGTGTGTCAGAGAGGTCATGACAAAGACAGTGGTGTGGTAATTGTTGCCCTACCACATCCCAAAGCTAAGATATAGGGACATGTTGTGCTGCATAAAATGTATAACTGTAAATTTCATGATGGGATTCCTACTTCCAGTGAAGCTAGGTAAACACATGAGTAGAAGGGTGCGATCAGAAAAGCCTAGTCAGTCCAATATATCCTACATTGCATCTGTATTTTGCTTTATTGGACGTATAAAAAGCTCATAAATTTAATTCCAATATATTCAACACCAATAAACCTATTGAGAGAAATTCCCAGTTAAGTTTGTCCTCATATCTCAGCTTTGGCATGAGATAGGCTGAAAATAATCACACCTTTGTGTAAGTCAGGACCTGCCTAATCAACACCGTGAGTTTGGAAGAAATCTGAGACGGTCAAAAATTGAGTCTAAAAAACACAAAGGGGTACCCCTTAGTGTTTTTTTGGGTGAAATATGTGACCTCCTCAGATCTTCTTCAAACCCACACCGTGTGTCAGGGAGGTCCTGACAAAGACAGTGGTGTGGTAATTGTTGCCCTACCACATCCCAAAGCTAAGATATAGGGACATGCTGTGCTGCATAAAATGTATAACTGTAAATTTCATGATGGGATTCCTACTTTCAGTGAAGCTAGGTAAACACAAGAGTAGAAGGGTGCGATCATAAAAGCCTAGGCAGTCCAATATATCCTACATTTCATCTGTATTTTGCTTTATTGGACGTATAAAAAGCTCATAAATTTAATTCCAATATATTCAACACCAATAAACCTATTGAGAGAAAATCCCAGTTAAGTTTGTCCTCATATCTCAGCTTTGGGATGAGATAGGCTGAAAATAATCACACCTTTGTGTAAGTCAGGACCTGCCTAATCAACACCGTGAGTTTGGAAGAAATCTGAGACGGTCAAAAATTGAGTCTTAAAAACACAAAGGGGTACCCATTAGTGTGTTTTGGGTGAAATATGTGACCTCCTCAGATCTTCTTCAAACCCACACCGTGTGTCAGGGAGGTCCTGACAAAGACAGTGGTGTGGTAATTGTTGCCCTACCACATCCTAAAGCTGAGATATAGGGACATGTTTTGCTGCATAAAATATATAACTGTAAATTTCATGATGGAATTCCTACTTCCAGTGAAGCTAGGTAAACACAAGAGTAGATGGGTGCGATCAGAAAAGCCTAGTCAGTCCAATATATCCTACATTGCATCTGTATTTTGCTTTATTGGACGTATAAAAAGCTCATAAATTTAATTCCAATATATTCAACACCAATAAACCTATTGAGAGAAAATCCCAGTTAAGTTTGTCCTCATATCTCAGCTTTGGGATGAGATAGGCTGAAAATAATCACACCTTTGTGTAAGTCAGGACCTGCCTAATCAACACCGTGAGTTTGGAAGAAATCTGAGACGGTCAAAAATTGAGTCTAAAAAACACAAAGGGGTACCCCTTAGTGTTTTTTTGGGTGAAATATGTGACCTCCTCAGATCTTCTTCAAACCCACACCGTGTGTCAGAGAGGTCCTGACAAAGACAGTGGTGTGGTAATTGTTGCCCTACCACATCCCAAAGCTAAGATATAGGGACATGTTGTGCTGCATAAAATGTATAACTGTAAATTTCATGATGGGATTCCTACTTCCAGTGAAGCTAGGTAAACACATGAGTAGAAGGGTGCGATCAGAAAAGCCTAGTCAGTCCAATATATCCTACATTGCATCTGTATTTTGCTTTATTGGACGTATAAAAAGCTCATAAATTTAATTCCAATATATTCAACACCAATAAACCTATTGAGAGAAATTCCCAGTTAAGTTTGTCCTCATATCTCAGCTTTGGCATGAGATAGGCTGAAAATAATCACACCTTTGTGTAAGTCAGGACCTGTCTAATCAACACCGTGAGTTTGGAAGAAATCTGAGATGGTCAAAAATTGAGTCTAAAAAACACAAAGGGGTACCCCTTAGTGTTTTTTTGGGTGAAGTATGTGACCTCCTCAGATCTTCTTCAAACCCACACCGTGTGTCAGGGAGGTCCTGACAAAGACAGTGGTGTGGTAATTGTTACCCTACCACATCCCAAAGCTGAGATATAGGGACATGTTTTGCTGCATAAAATGTATAACTGTAAATTTCATGATGGGATTCCTACTTCCAGTGAAGCTAGGTAAACACAAGAGTAGAAGGGTGCGATCAGAAAAGCCTAGTCAGTCCAATATATCCTACATTGCATCTGTATTTTGCTTTATTGGACATATAACAAGCTCATAAATTTAATTCCAATATATTCAACACCAATAAACCTATTGAGAGAAAATCCCAGTTAAGTTTGTCCTCATATCTCAGCTTTGGGATGAGATAGGCTGAAAATAATCACACCTTTGTGTAAGTCAGGACCTGCCTAATCAACACCGTGAGTTTGGAAGAAATCTGAGACGGTCAAAAATTGAGTCTAAAAAAACACAAAGGGGTACCCCTTAGTGTTTTTTTGGGTGAAATATATGACCTCCTCAGATCTTCTTCAAACCCACACCGTGTGTCAGAGAGGTCCTGACAAAGACAGTGGTGTGGTAATTGTTGCCCTACCACATCCCAAAGCTAAGATATAGGGACATGTTGTGCTGCATAAAATATATAACTGTAAATTTCATGATGGAATTCCTACTTCCAGTGAAGCTAGGTAAACACAAGAGTAGATGGGTGCGATCAGAAAAGCCTAGTCAGTCCAATATATCCTACATTGCATCTGTATTTTGCTTTATTGGACGTATAAAAAGCTCATAAATTTAATTCCAATATATTCAACACCAATAAACCTATTGAGAGAAAATCCCAGTTAAGTTTGTCCTCATATCTCAGCTTTGGGATGAGATAGGCTGAAAATAATCACACCTTTATGTAAGTCAGGACCTGCCTAATCAACACCGTGAGTTTGGAAGAAATCTGAGACGGTCAAAAATTGAGTCTAAAAAACACAAAGGGGTACCCCTTAGTGTTTTTTTGGGTGAAATATGTGACCTCCTCAGATCTTCTTCAAACCCACACCGTGTGTCAGGGAGGTCCTGATAAAGACAGTGGTGTGGTAATTGTTGCCCTACCACATCCCAAAGCTGAGATATAGGGACATGTTTTGCTGCATAAAATGTATAACTATAAATTTCATGATGGGATTCCTACTTCCAGTGAAGCTAGGTAAACACAAGAGTAGAAGGGTGCGATCAGAAAAGCCTAGTCAGTCCAATATATCCTACATTGCATCTGTATTTTGCTTTATTGGACGTATAAAAAGCTCATAAATTTAATGCCAATATATTCAACACCAATAAACCTATTGAGAGAAATTCCCAGTTAAGTTTGTCCTCATATCTCAGCTTTGGGATGAGATAGGCTGAAAATAATCACACCTTTGTGTAAGTCAGGACTTGCCTAATCAACACGGTGAGTTTGGAAGAAATCTGAGATGGTCAAAAATTGAGTCTAAAAAACACAAAGGGGTACCCCTTAGTGTTTTTTTGGGTGAAATATGTGACCTCCTCAGATCTTCTTCAAACCCACACCGTGTGTCAGAGAGGTCCTGACAAAGACAGTGGTGTGGTAATTGTTGCCCTACCACATCCCAAAGCTAAGATATAGGGACATGTTGTGCTGCAAAAAATGTATAACTGTAAATTTCATGATGGGATTCCTACTTCCAGTGAAGCTAGGTAAACACATGAGTAGAAGGGTGCGATCAGAAAAGCCTAGTCAGTCCAATATATCCTACATTGCATCTGTATTTTGCTTTATTGGACGTATAAAAAGCTCATAAATTTAATTCCAATATATTCAACACCAATAAACCTATTGAGAGAAATTCCCAGTTAAGTTTGTCCTCATATCTCAGCTTTGGCATGAGATAGGCTGAAAATAATCACACCTTTGTGTAAGTCAGGACCTGTCTAATCAACACCGTGAGTTTGGAAGAAATCTGAGACGGTCAAAAATTGAGTCTAAAAAACACAAAGGGGTACCCCTTAGTGTTTTTTTGGGTGAAGTATGTGACCTCCTCAGATCTTCTTCAAACCCACACCAAGTGTCAGGGAGGTCCTGATAAAGACAGTGGTGTGGTAATTTTTGCCCTACCACATCCCAAAGCTGAGATATAGGGACATGTTTTGCTGCATAAAATGTATAACTATAAATTTCATGATGGGATTCCTACTTCCAGTGAAGCTAGGTAAACACAAGAGTAGAAGGGTGCGATCAGAAAAGCCTAGTCAGTCCAATATATCCTACATTGCATCTGTATTTTGCTTTATTGGACATATAACAAGCTCATAAATTTAATTCCAATATATTCAACAGCAATAAACCTATTGAGAGAAAATCCCAGTTAAGTTTGTCCTCATATCTCAGCTTTGGGATGAGATAGGCTGAAAATAATCACACCTTTGTGTAAGTCAGGACCTGCCTAATCAACACCGTGAGTTTGGAAGAAATCTGAGACGGTCAAAAATTGAGTCTAAAAAAACACAAAGGGGTACCCCTTAGTGTTTTTTTGGGTGAAATATGTGACCTCCTCAGATCTTCTTCAAACCCACACCGTGTGTCAGAGAGGTCATGACAAAGACAGTGGTGTGGTAATTGTTGCCCTACCACATCCCAAAGCTAAGATATAGGGACATGTTGTGCTGCATAAAATGTATAACTGTAAATTTCATGATGGGATTCCTACTTCCAGTGAAGCTAGGTAAACACATGAGTAGAAGGGTGCGATCAGAAAAGCCTAGTCAGTCCAATATATCCTACATTGCATCTGTATTTTGCTTTATTGGACGTATAAAAAGCTCATAAATTTAATTCCAATATATTCAACACCAATAAACCTATTGAGAGAAATTCCCAGTTAAGTTTGTCCTCATATCTCAGCTTTGGCATGAGATAGGCTGAAAATAATCACACCTTTGTGTAAGTCAGGACCTGCCTAATCAACACCGTGAGTTTGGAAGAAATCTGAGACGGTCAAAAATTGAGTCTAAAAAACACAAAGGGGTACCCCTTAGTGTTTTTTTGGGTGAAATATGTGACCTCCTCAGATCTTCTTCAAACCCACACCGTGTGTCAGGGAGGTCCTGACAAAGACAGTGGTGTGGTAATTGTTGCCCTACCACATCCCAAAGCTAAGATATAGGGACATGCTGTGCTGCATAAAATGTATAACTGTAAATTTCATGATGGGATTCCTACTTTCAGTGAAGCTAGGTAAACACAAGAGTAGAAGGGTGCGATCATAAAAGCCTAGGCAGTCCAATATATCCTACATTTCATCTGTATTTTGCTTTATTGGACGTATAAAAAGCTCATAAATTTAATTCCAATATATTCAACACCAATAAACCTATTGAGAGAAAATCCCAGTTAAGTTTGTCCTCATATCTCAGCTTTGGGATGAGATAGGCTGAAAATAATCACACCTTTGTGTAAGTCAGGACCTGCCTAATCAACACCGTGAGTTTGGAAGAAATCTGAGACGGTCAAAAATTGAGTCTTAAAAACACAAAGGGGTACCCATTAGTGTGTTTTGGGTGAAATATGTGACCTCCTCAGATCTTCTTCAAACCCACACCGTGTGTCAGGGAGGTCCTGACAAAGACAGTGGTGTGGTAATTGTTGCCCTACCACATCCTAAAGCTGAGATATAGGGACATGTTTTGCTGCATAAAATATATAACTGTAAATTTCATGATGGAATTCCTACTTCCAGTGAAGCTAGGTAAACACAAGAGTAGATGGGTGCGATCAGAAAAGCCTAGTCAGTCCAATATATCCTACATTGCATCTGTATTTTGCTTTATTGGACGTATAAAAAGCTCATAAATTTAATTCCAATATATTCAACACCAATAAACCTATTGAGAGAAAATCCCAGTTAAGTTTGTCCTCATATCTCAGCTTTGGGATGAGATAGGCTGAAAATAATCACACCTTTGTGTAAGTCAGGACCTGCCTAATCAACACCGTGAGTTTGGAAGAAATCTGAGACGGTCAAAAATTGAGTCTAAAAAACACAAAGGGGTACCCCTTAGTGTTTTTTTGGGTGAAATATGTGACCTCCTCAGATCTTCTTCAAACCCACACCGTGTGTCAGAGAGGTCCTGACAAAGACAGTGGTGTGGTAATTGTTGCCCTACCACATCCCAAAGCTAAGATATAGGGACATGTTGTGCTGCATAAAATGTATAACTGTAAATTTCATGATGGGATTCCTACTTCCAGTGAAGCTAGGTAAACACATGAGTAGAAGGGTGCGATCAGAAAAGCCTAGTCAGTCCAATATATCCTACATTGCATCTGTATTTTGCTTTATTGGACGTATAAAAAGCTCATAAATTTAATTCCAATATATTCAACACCAATAAACCTATTGAGAGAAATTCCCAGTTAAGTTTGTCCTCATATCTCAGCTTTGGCATGAGATAGGCTGAAAATAATCACACCTTTGTGTAAGTCAGGACCTGTCTAATCAACACCGTGAGTTTGGAAGAAATCTGAGATGGTCAAAAATTGAGTCTAAAAAACACAAAGGGGTACCCCTTAGTGTTTTTTTGGGTGAAGTATGTGACCTCCTCAGATCTTCTTCAAACCCACACCGTGTGTCAGGGAGGTCCTGACAAAGACAGTGGTGTGGTAATTGTTACCCTACCACATCCCAAAGCTGAGATATAGGGACATGTTTTGCTGCATAAAATGTATAACTGTAAATTTCATGATGGGATTCCTACTTCCAGTGAAGCTAGGTAAACACAAGAGTAGAAGGGTGCGATCAGAAAAGCCTAGTCAGTCCAATATATCCTACATTGCATCTGTATTTTGCTTTATTGGACATATAACAAGCTCATAAATTTAATTCCAATATATTCAACACCAATAAACCTATTGAGAGAAAATCCCAGTTAAGTTTGTCCTCATATCTCAGCTTTGGGATGAGATAGGCTGAAAATAATCACACCTTTGTGTAAGTCAGGACCTGCCTAATCAACACCGTGAGTTTGGAAGAAATCTGAGACGGTCAAAAATTGAGTCTAAAAAAACACAAAGGGGTACCCCTTAGTGTTTTTTTGGGTGAAATATATGACCTCCTCAGATCTTCTTCAAACCCACACCGTGTGTCAGAGAGGTCCTGACAAAGACAGTGGTGTGGTAATTGTTGCCCTACCACATCCCAAAGCTAAGATATAGGGACATGTTGTGCTGCATAAAATATATAACTGTAAATTTCATGATGGAATTCCTACTTCCAGTGAAGCTAGGTAAACACAAGAGTAGATGGGTGCGATCAGAAAAGCCTAGTCAGTCCAATATATCCTACATTGCATCTGTATTTTGCTTTATTGGACGTATAAAAAGCTCATAAATTTAATTCCAATATATTCAACACCAATAAACCTATTGAGAGAAAATCCCAGTTAAGTTTGTCCTCATATCTCAGCTTTGGGATGAGATAGGCTGAAAATAATCACACCTTTATGTAAGTCAGGACCTGCCTAATCAACACCGTGAGTTTGGAAGAAATCTGAGACGGTCAAAAATTGAGTCTAAAAAACACAAAGGGGTACCCCTTAGTGTTTTTTTGGGTGAAATATGTGACCTCCTCAGATCTTCTTCAAACCCACACCGTGTGTCAGGGAGGTCCTGATAAAGACAGTGGTGTGGTAATTGTTGCCCTACCACATCCCAAAGCTGAGATATAGGGACATGTTTTGCTGCATAAAATGTATAACTATAAATTTCATGATGGGATTCCTACTTCCAGTGAAGCTAGGTAAACACAAGAGTAGAAGGGTGCGATCAGAAAAGCCTAGTCAGTCCAATATATCCTACATTGCATCTGTATTTTGCTTTATTGGACATATAACAAGCTCATAAATTTAATTCCAATATATTCAACAGCAATAAACCTATTGAGAGAAAATCCCAGTTAAGTTTGTCCTCATATCTCAGCTTTGGGATGAGATAGGCTGAAAATAATCACACCTTTGTGTAAGTCAGGACCTGCCTAATCAACACCGTGAGTTTGGAAGAAATCTGAGACGGTCAAAAATTGAGTCTAAAAAAACACAAAGGGGTACCCCTTAGTGTTTTTTTGGGTGAAATATGTGACCTCCTCAGATCTTCTTCAAACCCACACCGTGTGTCAGAGAGGTCATGACAAAGACAGTGGTGTGGTAATTGTTGCCCTACCACATCCCAAAGCTAAGATATAGGGACATGTTGTGCTGCATAAAATGTATAACTGTAAATTTCATGATGGGATTCCTACTTCCAGTGAAGCTAGGTAAACACATGAGTAGAAGGGTGCGATCAGAAAAGCCTAGTCAGTCCAATATATCCTACATTGCATCTGTATTTTGCTTTATTGGACGTATAAAAAGCTCATAAATTTAATTCCAATATATTCAACACCAATAAACCTATTGAGAGAAATTCCCAGTTAAGTTTGTCCTCATATCTCAGCTTTGGCATGAGATAGGCTGAAAATAATCACACCTTTGTGTAAGTCAGGACCTGTCTAATCAACACCGTGAGTTTGGAAGAAATCTGAGATGGTCAAAAATTGAGTCTAAAAAACACAAAGGGGTACCCCTTAGTGTTTTTTTGGGTGAAGTATGTGACCTCCTCAGATCTTCTTCAAACCCACACCGTGTGTCAGGGAGGTCCTGACAAAGACAGTGGTGTGGTAATTGTTACCCTACCACATCCCAAAGCTGAGATATAGGGACATGTTTTGCTGCATAAAATGTATAACTGTAAATTTCATGATGGGATTCCTACTTCCAGTGAAGCTAGGTAAACACAAGAGTAGAAGGGTGCGATCAGAAAAGCCTAGTCAGTCCAATATATCCTACATTGCATCTGTATTTTGCTTTATTGGACATATAACAAGCTCATAAATTTAATTCCAATATATTCAACACCAATAAACCTATTGAGAGAAAATCCCAGTTAAGTTTGTCCTCATATCTCAGCTTTGGGATGAGATAGGCTGAAAATAATCACACCTTTGTGTAAGTCAGGACCTGCCTAATCAACACCGTGAGTTTGGAAGAAATCTGAGACGGTCAAAAATTGAGTCTAAAAAAACACAAAGGGGTACCCCTTAGTGTTTTTTTGGGTGAAATATATGACCTCCTCAGATCTTCTTCAAACCCACACCGTGTGTCAGAGAGGTCCTGACAAAGACAGTGGTGTGGTAATTGTTGCCCTACCACATCCCAAAGCTAAGATATAGGGACATGTTGTGCTGCATAAAATGTATAACTGTAAATTTCATGATGGGATTCCTACTTCCAGTGAAGCTAGGTAAACACATGAGTAGAAGGGTGCGATCAGAAAAGCCTAGTCAGTCCAATATATCCTACATTGCATCTGTATTTTGCTTTATTGGACGTATAAAAAGCTCATAAATTTAATTCCAATATATTCAACACCAATAAACCTATTGAGAGAAATTCCCAGTTAAGTTTGTCCTCATATCTCAGCTTTGGCATGAGATAGGCTGAAAATAATCACACCTTTGTGTAAGTCAGGACCTGCCTAATCAACACCGTGAGTTTGGAAGAAATCTGAGACGGTCAAAAATTGAGTCTAAAAAACACAAAGGGGTACCCCTTAGTGTTTTTTTGGGTGAAATATGTGACCTCCTCAGATCTTCTTCAAACCCACACCAAGTGTCAGGGAGGTCCTGATAAAGACAGTGGTGTGGTAATTGTTGCCCTACCACATCCCAAAGCTGAGATATAGGGACATGTTTTGCTGCATAAAATGTATAACTATAAATTTCATGATGGGATTCCTACTTCCAGTGAAGCTAGGTAAACACAAGAGTAGAAGGGTGCGATCAGAAAAGCCTAGTCAGTCCAATATATCCTACATTGCATCTGTATTTTGCTTTATTGGACATATAACAAGCTCATAAATTTAATTCCAATATATTCAACAGCAATAAACCTATTGAGAGAAAATCCCAGTTAAGTTTGTCCTCATATCTCAGCTTTGGGATGAGATAGGCTGAAAATAATCACACCTTTGTGTAAGTCAGGACCTGCCTAATCAACACCGTGAGTTTGGAAGAAATCTGAGACGGTCAAAAATTGAGTCTAAAAAAACACAAAGGGGTACCCCTTAGTGTTTTTTTGGGTGAAATATGTGACCTCCTCAGATCTTCTTCAAACCCACACCGTGTGTCAGAGAGGTCATGACAAAGACAGTGGTGTGGTAATTGTTGCCCTACCACATCCCAAAGCTAAGATATAGGGACATGTTGTGCTGCATAAAATGTATAACTGTAAATTTCATGAAGGGATTCCTACTTCCAGTGAAGCTAGGTAAACACATGAGTAGAAGGGTGCGATCAGAAAAGCCTAGTCAGTCCAATATATCCTACATTGCATCTGTATTTTGCTTTATTGGACGTATAAAAAGCTCATAAATTTAATTCCAATATATTCAACACCAATAAACCTATTGAGAGAAATTCCCAGTTAAGTTTGTCCTCATATCTCAGCTTTGGCATGAGATAGGCTGAAAATAATCACACCTTTGTGTAAGTCAGGACCTGCCTAATCAACACAGTGAGTTTGGAAGAAATCTGAGACGGTCAAAAATTGAGTCTTAAAAACACAAAGGGGTACCCCTTAGTGTTTTTTTGGGTGAAATATGTGACCTCCTCAGATCTTCTTCAAACCCACACCGTGTGTCAGAGAGGTCATGACAAAGACAGTGGTGTGGTAATTGTTGCCCTACCACATCCCAAAGCTAAGATATAGGGACATGCTGTGCTGCATAAAATGTATAACTGTAAATTTCATGATGGGATTCCTACTTTCAGTGAAGCTAGGTAAACACAAGAGTAGAAGGGTGTGATCATAAAAGCCTAGGCAGTCCAATATATCCTACATTTCATCTGTATTTTGCTTTATTGGACGTATAAAAAGCTCATAAATTTAATTCCAATATATTCAACACCAATAAACCTATTGAGAGAAAATCCCAGTTAAGTTTGTCCTCATATCTCAGCTTTGGGATGAGATAGGCTGAAAATAATCACACCTTTGTGTAAGTCAGGACCTGCCTAATCAACACAGTGAGTTTGGAAGAAATCTGAGACGGTCAAAAATTGAGTCTTAAAAACACAAAGGGGTACCCATTAGTGTGTTTTGGGTGAAATATGTGACCTCCTCAGATCTTCTTCAAACCCACACCGTGTGTCAGGGAGGTCCTGACAAAGACAGTGGTGTGGTAATTGTTGCCCTACCACATCCTAAAGCTGAGATATAGGGACATGTTTTGCTGCATAAAATATATAACTGTAAATTTCATGATGGAATTCCTACTTCCAGTGAAGCTAGGTAAACACAAGAGTAGATGGGTGCGATCAGAAAAGCCTAGTCAGTCCAATATATCCTACATTGCATCTGTATTTTGCTTTATTGGACGTATAAAAAGCTCATAAATTTAATTCCAATATATTCAACACCAATAAACCTATTGAGAGAAAATCCCAGTTAAGTTTGTCCTCATATCTCAGCTTTGGGATGAGATAGGCTGAAAATAATCACACCTTTGTGTAAGTCAGGACCTGCCTAATCAACACCGTGAGTTTGGAAGAAATCTGAGACGGTCAAAAATTGAGTCTAAAAAACACAAAGGGGTACCCCTTAGTGTTTTTTTGGGTGAAATATGTGACCTCCTCAGATCTTCTTCAAACCCACACCGTGTGTCAGGGAGGTCCTGATAAAGACAGTGGTGTGGTAATTGTTGCCCTACCACATCCCAAAGCTGAGATATAGGGACATGTTTTGCTGCATAAAATGTATAACTATAAATTTCATGATGGGATTCCTACTTCCAGTGAAGCTAGGTAAACACAAGAGTAGAAGGGTGCGATCAGAAAAGCCTAGTCAGTCCAATATATCCTACATTGCATCTGTATTTTGCTTTATTGGACATATAACAAGCTCATAAATTTAATTCCAATATATTCAACAGCAATAAACCTATTGAGAGAAAATCCCAGTTAAGTTTGTCCTCATATCTCAGCTTTGGGATGAGATAGGCTGAAAATAATCACACCTTTGTGTAAGTCAGGACCTGCCTAATCAACACCGTGAGTTTGGAAGAAATCTGAGACGGTCAAAAATTGAGTCTAAAAAAACACAAAGGGGTACCCCTTAGTGTTTTTTTGGGTGAAATATGTGACCTCCTCAGATCTTCTTCAAACCCACACCGTGTGTCAGAGAGGTCATGACAAAGACAGTGGTGTGGTAATTGTTGCCCTACCACATCCCAAAGCTAAGATATAGGGACATGTTGTGCTGCATAAAATGTATAACTGTAAATTTCATGATGGGATTCCTACTTCCAGTGAAGCTAGGTAAACACATGAGTAGAAGGGTGCGATCAGAAAAGCCTAGTCAGTCCAATATATCCTACATTGCATCTGTATTTTGCTTTATTGGACGTATAAAAAGCTCATAAATTTAATTCCAATATATTCAACACCAATAAACCTATTGAGAGAAATTCCCAGTTAAGTTTGTCCTCATATCTCAGCTTTGGCATGAGATAGGCTGAAAATAATCACACCTTTGTGTAAGTCAGGACTTGCCTAATCAACACCGTGAGTTTGGAAGAAATCTGAGACGGTCAAAAATTTAGTTGGGTGAAATATGTGACCTCCTCAGATCTTCTTCAAACCCACACCGTGTGTCAGAGAGGTCCTGACAAAGACAGTGGTGTGGTAATTGTTGCCCTACCACATCCCAAAGCTAAGATATAGGGACATGTTGTGCTGCATAAAATGTATAACTGTAAATTCCATGATGGGATTCCTACTTCCAGTGAAGCTAGGTAAACACATGAGTAGAAGGGTGCGATCAGAAAAGCCTAGTTAGTCCAATATATCCTACATTGCATCTGTATTTTGCTTTATTGGACGTATAAAAAGCTCATAAATTTAATTCCAATATATTCAACACCAATAAACCTATTGAGAGAAAATCCCAGTTAAGTTTGTCCTCATATCTCAGCTTTGGGATGAGATAGGCTGAACATAATCACACCATTGTGTAAGTCAGGACCTGCCTAATAAACATCGTGGGTTTGGAAGAAATCTGAGACGGTCAATAATTGAGTCTAAAAAACACAAAGGGGTACCCCTTAGTGTTTTTAGGGTGAAATATGTGACCTCCTCAGATCTTCTTCAAACTCACACCGTGTGTCAGGGAGGTCCTGACAAAGACAGTGGTGTGGTAATTGTTGCCCTACCACATCCCAAAGCTGAGATATAGGGACATGTTTTGCTGCATAAAATGTATAACTGTAAATTTCATGATGGGATTCCTACTTCCAGTGAAGCTAGGTAAACACAAGAGTAGAAGGGTGCGATCAGAAAAGCCTAGTCAGTCCAATATATCCTACATTGCATCTGTATTTTTCTTTATTGGACATATAACAAGCTCATAAATTTAATTCCAATATATTCAACACCAATAAACCTATTGAGAGAAATTCCCAGTTAAGTTTGTCCTCATATCTCAGCTTTGGGATGAGATAGGCTGAAAATAATCACACCTTTGTGTAAGTCAGGACCTGCCTAATCAACACCGTGAGTTTGGAAGAAATCTGAGACGGTCAAAAATTTAGTTGGGTGAAATATGTGACCTCCTCAGATCTTCTTCAAACTCACACTGTGTGTCAGAGAGGTCCTGACAAAGACAGTGGTGTGGTAATTGTTGCCCTACCACATCCCAAAGCTAAGATATAGGGACATGTTGTGCTGCATAAAATGTATAACTGTAAATTTCATGATGGGATTCCTACTTCCAGTGAAGCTAGGTAAACACATGAGTAGAAGGGTGCGATCAGAAAAGCCTAGTCAGTCCAATATATCCTACATTGCATCTGTATTTTGCTTTATTGGACGTATAAAAAGCTCATAAATTTAATTCCAATATATTCAACACCAATAAACCTATTGAGAGAAATTCCCAGTTAAGTTTGTCCTCGTATCTCAGCTTTGGCATGAGATAGGCTGAAAATGATCACACCTTTGTGTAAGTCAGGACCTGCCTAATCAACACCGTGAGTTTGGAAGAAATCTGAGACGTTCAAAAATTGAGTCTAAAAAACACAAAGGGGTACCCCTTAGTGTTTTTTTGGGTGAAATATGTGACCTCCTCAGATCTTCTTCAAACCCACACCGTGTGTCAGGGAGGCCCTGACAAAGACAGTGGTGTGGTAATTGTTGCCCTACCACATCCCAAAGCTGAGATATAGGGACATGTTTTGCTGCATAAAATGTATAACTGTAAATTTCATGATGGGATTCCTACTTCCAGTGAAGCTAGGTAAACACATGAGTAGAAGGGTGCGATCAGAAAAGCCTAGTCAGTCCAATATATCCTACATTGCATCTGTATTTTGCTTTATTGGACGTATAAAAAGCTCATAAATTGAATTTAAATATATTCAACACCAATAAACCTATTGAGAGAAAATCCCAGTTAAGTTTGTCCTCATATCTCAGCTTTGGGATGAGATAGGCTGAAAATAATCACACCTTTGTGTAAGTCAGGACCTGCCTAATCAACACCATGAGTTTGGAAGAAATCTGAGACGGTCAAAAATTGAGTCTAAAAAACACAAGGGGTACCCCTTAGTGTTTTTTTGGGTGAAATATGTGACCTCCTCAGCTCTTCTTCAAACCCACACCGTGTGTCAGGGAGGTCCTGACAAAGACAGTGGTGTGGTAATTGTAGCCCTACCACATCCCAAAGCTGAGATATAGGGACATGTTGTGCTGCATAAAATGTATAACTGTAAATTTCATGATGGGATTCCTACTTCCAGTGAAGCTAGGTAAACACATGAGTAGAAGGGTGCGATCAGAAAAGCCTAGTCAGTCCAATATATCCTACACTGCATCTGTAGTTTGCTTTATTGGACGTATAAAAAGCTCATAAATTTAATTCCAATATATTCAACACCAATAAACCTATTGAGAGAAATTCCCAGTTAAGTTTGTCCTCGTATCTCAGCTTTGGGATGAGATAGGCTGAAAATAATCACACCTTTGTGTAAGTCAGGACCTGCCTAATCAACATCGTGGGTTTGGAAGAAATCTGAGACGGTCAATAATTGAGTCTAAAAAACACAAAGGGGTACCCCTTAGTGTTTTTAGGGTGAAATATGTGACCTCCTCAGATATTCTTCAAACTCACACCGTGTGTCAGGGAGGTCCTGACAAAGACAGTGGTGTGGTAATTGTTGCCCTACCACATCCCAAAGCTGAGATATAGGGACATGTTTTGCTGCATAAAATGTATAACTGTAAATTTCATGATGGGATTCCTACTTCCAGTGAAGCTAGGTAAACACAAGAGTAGAAGGGTGCGATCAGAAAAGCCTAGTCAGTCCAATATATCCTACATTGCATCTGTATTTTTCTTTATTGGACATATAACAAGCTCATAAATTTAATTCCAATATATTCAACACCAATAAACCTATTGAGAGAAATTCCCAGTTAAGTTTGTCCTCATATCTCAGCTTTGGGATGAGATAGGCTGAAAATAATCACACCTTTGTGTAAGTCAGGACCTGCCTAATCAACACCGTGAGTTTGGAAGAAATCTGAGACGGTCAAAAATTTAGTTGGGTGAAATATGTGACCTCCTCAGATCTTCTTCAAACCCACACTGTGTGTCAGAGAGGTCCTGACAAAGACAGTGGTGTGGTAATTGTTGCCCTACCACATCCCAAAGCTGAGATATAGGGACATGTTTTGCTGCATAAAATGTATAACTGTAAATTTCATGATGGGATTCCTACTTCCAGTGAAGCTAGGTAAACACAAGAGTAGAAGGGTGCGATCAGAAAAGCCTAGTCAGTCCAATATATCCTACATTGCATCTGTATTTTTCTTTATTGGACATATAACAAGCTCATAAATTTAATTCCAATATATTCAACACCAATAAACCTATTGAGAGAAATTCCCAGTTAAGTTTGTCCTCATATCTCAGCTTTGGGATGAGATAGGCTGAAAATAATCACACCTTTGTGTAAGTCAGGACCTGCCTAATCAACAATGTGAGTTTGGAAGAAATCTGAGACGGTCAAAAATTGAGTCTAAAAAAACACAAAGGGGTACCCCTTAGTGTTTTTTTGGGTGAAATATGTGACCTCCTCAGATCTTCTTCAAACCCACACCGTGTGTCAGGGACGTCCTGACAAAGACAGTGGTGTGGTAATTGTTGCCCTACCACATCCCAAAGCTGAGATATAGGGACATGTTGTGCTGCATAAAATGTATAACTGTAAATTTCATGATGGGATTCCTACTTCCAGTGAAGCTAGGTAAACACATGAGTAGAAGGGTGCGATCAGAAAAGCCTAGTCAGTCCAATATATCCTACACTGCATCTGTAGTTTGCTTTATTGGACGTATAAAAAGCTCATAAATTTAATTCCAATATATTCAACACCAATAAACCTATTGAGAGAAAATCCCAGTTAAGTTTGTCCTCATATCTCAGCTTTGGGATGAGATAGGCTGAAAATAATCACACCTTTGTGTAAGTCAGGACCTGCCTAATCAACAACGTGAGTTTGGAAGAAATCTGAGACGGTCAAAAATTGAGTCTAAAAAAACACAAAGGGGTACCCCTTAGTGTTTTTTTGGGTGAAATATATGACCTCCTCAGATCTTCTCCAAACCCACACCGTGTGTCAGAGAGGTCCTGACAAAGACAGTGGTGTGGTAATTGTTGCCCTACCACATCCCAAAGCTGAGATATAGGGACATGTTGTGCTGCATAAAATGTATAACTGTAAATTTCATGATGGGATTCCTACTTCCAGTGAAGCTAGGTAAACACATGAGTAGAAGGGTGCGATCAGAAAAGCCTAGTCAGTCCAATATATCCTACACTGCATCTGTAGTTTGCTTTATTGGACGTATAAAAAGCTCATAAATTTAATTCCAATATATTCAACACCAATAAACCTATTGAGAGAAATTCCCAGTTAAGTTTGTCCTCATATCTCAGCTTTGGGATGAGATAGGCTGAAAATAATCACACCTTTGTGTAAGTCAGGACCTGCCTAATCAACATCGTGGGTTTGGAAGAAATCTGAGACGGTCAATAATTGAGTCTAAAAAACACAAAGGGGTACCCCTTAGTGTTTTTAGGGTGAAATATGTGACCTCCTCAGATCTTCTTCAAACTCACACCATGTGTCAGGGAGGTCCTGACAAAGACAGTGGTGTGGTAATTGTTGCCCTACCACATCCCAAAGCTGAGATATAGGGACATGTTTTGCTGCATAAAATGTATAACTGTAAATTTCATGATGGGATTCCTACTTCCAGTGAAGCTAGGTAAACACAAGAGTAGAAGGGTGCGATCAGAAAAGCCTAGTCAGTCCAATATATCCTACATTGCATCTGTATTTTTCTTTATTGGACATATAACAAGCTCATAAATTTAATTCCAATATATTCAACACCAATAAACCTATTGAGAGAAATTCCCAGTTAAGTTTGTCCTCATATCTCAGCTTTGGGATGAGATAGGCTGAAAATAATCACACCTTTGTGTAAGTCAGGACCTGCCTAATCAACAATGTGAGTTTGGATGAAATCTGAGACGGTGAAAAATTTAGTCTAAAAAAAACACAAAAGGGTGCTCCTTAGTGTTTTTTTGGGTGAAATATGTGACCTCCTCAGCTCTTCTTCAAACCCACACCGTGTGTCAGGGAGGTCCTGACAAAGACAGTGGTGTGGTAATTGTAGCCCTACCACATCCCAAAGCTGAGATATAGGGACATGTTGTGCTGCATAAAATGTATAACTGTAAATTTCATGATGGGATTCCTACTTCCAGTGAAGCTAGGTAAACACATGAGTAGAAGGGTGCGATCAGAAAAGCCTAGTCAGTCCAATATATCCTACACTGCATCTGTAGTTTGCTTTATTGGACGTATAAAAAGCTCATAAATTTAATTCCAATATATTCAACACCAATAAACCTATTGAGAGAAATTCCCAGTTAAGTTTGTCCTCGTATCTCAGCTTTGGGATGAGATAGGCTGAAAATAATCACACCTTTGTGTAAGTCAGGACCTGCCTAATCAACATCGTGGGTTTGGAAGAAATCTGAGACGGTCAATAATTGAGTCTAAAAAACACAAAGGGGTACCCCTTAGTGTTTTTAGGGTGAAATATGTGACCTCCTCAGATATTCTTCAAACTCACACCGTGTGTCAGGGAGGTCCTGACAAAGACAGTGGTGTGGTAATTGTTGCCCTACCACATCCCAAAGCTGAGATATAGGGACATGTTTTGCTGCATAAAATGTATAACTGTAAATTTCATGATGGGATTCCTACTTCCAGTGAAGCTAGGTAAACACAAGAGTAGAAGGGTGCGATCAGAAAAGCCTAGTCAGTCCAATATATCCTACATTGCATCTGTATTTTTCTTTATTGGACATATAACAAGCTCATAAATTTAATTCCAATATATTCAACACCAATAAACCTATTGAGAGAAATTCCCAGTTAAGTTTGTCCTCATATCTCAGCTTTGGGATGAGATAGGCTGAAAATAATCACACCTTTGTGTAAGTCAGGACCTGCCTAATCAACACCGTGAGTTTGGAAGAAATCTGAGACGGTCAAAAATTTAGTTGGGTGAAATATGTGACCTCCTCAGATCTTCTTCAAACCCACACTGTGTGTCAGAGAGGTCCTGACAAAGACAGTGGTGTGGTAATTGTTGCCCTACCACATCCCAAAGCTGAGATATAGGGACATGTTTTGCTGCATAAAATGTATAACTGTAAATTTCATGATGGGATTCCTACTTCCAGTGAAGCTAGGTAAACACAAGAGTAGAAGGGTGCGATCAGAAAAGCCTAGTCAGTCCAATATATCCTACATTGCATCTGTATTTTTCTTTATTGGACATATAACAAGCTCATAAATTTAATTCCAATATATTCAACACCAATAAACCTATTGAGAGAAATTCCCAGTTAAGTTTGTCCTCATATCTCAGCTTTGGGATGAGATAGGCTGAAAATAATCACACCTTTGTGTAAGTCAGGACCTGCCTAATCAACAATGTGAGTTTGGAAGAAATCTGAGACGGTCAAAAATTGAGTCTAAAAAAACACAAAGGGGTACCCCTTAGTGTTTTTTTGGGTGAAATATGTGACCTCCTCAGATCTTCTTCAAACCCACACCGTGTGTCAGGGACGTCCTGACAAAGACAGTGGTGTGGTAATTGTTGCCCTACCACATCCCAAAGCTGAGATATAGGGACATGTTGTGCTGCATAAAATGTATAACTGTAAATTTCATGATGGGATTCCTACTTCCAGTGAAGCTAGGTAAACACATGAGTAGAAGGGTGCGATCAGAAAAGCCTAGTCAGTCCAATATATCCTACACTGCATCTGTAGTTTGCTTTATTGGACGTATAAAAAGCTCATAAATTTAATTCCAATATATTCAACACCAATAAACCTATTGAGAGAAAATCCCAGTTAAGTTTGTCCTCATATCTCAGCTTTGGGATGAGATAGGCTGAAAATAATCACACCTTTGTGTAAGTCAGGACCTGCCTAATCAACAACGTGAGTTTGGAAGAAATCTGAGACGGTCAAAAATTGAGTCTAAAAAAACACAAAGGGGTACCCCTTAGTGTTTTTTTGGGTGAAATATATGACCTCCTCAGATCTTCTCCAAACCCACACCGTGTGTCAGAGAGGTCCTGACAAAGACAGTGGTGTGGTAATTGTTGCCCTACCACATCCCAAAGCTGAGATATAGGGACATGTTGTGCTGCATAAAATGTATAACTGTAAATTTCATGATGGGATTCCTACTTCCAGTGAAGCTAGGTAAACACATGAGTAGAAGGGTGCGATCAGAAAAGCCTAGTCAGTCCAATATATCCTACACTGCATCTGTAGTTTGCTTTATTGGACGTATAAAAAGCTCATAAATTTAATTCCAATATATTCAACACCAATAAACCTATTGAGAGAAATTCCCAGTTAAGTTTGTCCTCATATCTCAGCTTTGGGATGAGATAGGCTGAAAATAATCACACCTTTGTGTAAGTCAGGACCTGCCTAATCAACATCGTGGGTTTGGAAGAAATCTGAGACGGTCAATAATTGAGTCTAAAAAACACAAAGGGGTACCCCTTAGTGTTTTTAGGGTGAAATATGTGACCTCCTCAGATCTTCTTCAAACTCACACCATGTGTCAGGGAGGTCCTGACAAAGACAGTGGTGTGGTAATTGTTGCCCTACCACATCCCAAAGCTGAGATATAGGGACATGTTTTGCTGCATAAAATGTATAACTGTAAATTTCATGATGGGATTCCTACTTCCAGTGAAGCTAGGTAAACACAAGAGTAGAAGGGTGCGATCAGAAAAGCCTAGTCAGTCCAATATATCCTACATTGCATCTGTATTTTTCTTTATTGGACATATAACAAGCTCATAAATTTAATTCCAATATATTCAACACCAATAAACCTATTGAGAGAAATTCCCAGTTAAGTTTGTCCTCATATCTCAGCTTTGGGATGAGATAGGCTGAAAATAATCACACCTTTGTGTAAGTCAGGACCTGCCTAATCAACAATGTGAGTTTGGAAGAAATCTGAGACGGTCAAAAATTGAGTCTAAAAAAACACAAAGGGGTACCCCTTAGTGTTTTTTTGGGTGAAATATGTGACCTCCTCAGATCTTCTTCAAACCCACACCGTGTGTCAGGGACGTCCTGACAAAGACAGTGGTGTGGTAATTGTTGCCCTACCACATCCCAAAGCTGAGATATAGGGACATGTTGTGCTGCATAAAATGTATAACTGTAAATTTCATGATGGGATTCCTACTTCCAGTGAAGCTAGGTAAACACATGAGTAGAAGGGTGCGATCAGAAAAGCCTAGTCAGTCCAATATATCCTACACTGCATCTGTAGTTTGCTTTATTGGACGTATAAAAAGCTCATAAATTTAATTCCAATATATTCAACACCAATAAACCTATTGAGAGAAAATCCCAGTTAAGTTTGTCCTCATATCTCAGCTTTGGGATGAGATAGGCTGAAAATAATCACACCTTTGTGTAAGTCAGGACCTGCCTAATCAACAACGTGAGTTTGGAAGAAATCTGAGACGGTCAAAAATTGAGTCTAAAAAAACACAAAGGGGTACCCCTTAGTGTTTTTTTGGGTGAAATATATGACCTCCTCAGATCTTCTCCAAACCCACACCGTGTGTCAGAGAGGTCCTGACAAAGACAGTGGTGTGGTAATTGTTGCCCTACCACATCCCAAAGCTGAGATATAGGGACATGTTGTGCTGCATAAAATGTATAACTGTAAATTTCATGATGGGATTCCTACTTCCAGTGAAGCTAGGTAAACACATGAGTAGAAGGGTGCGATCAGAAAAGCCTAGTCAGTCCAATATATCCTACACTGCATCTGTAGTTTGCTTTATTGGACGTATAAAAAGCTCATAAATTTAATTCCAATATATTCAACACCAATAAACCTATTGAGAGAAATTCCCAGTTAAGTTTGTCCTCATATCTCAGCTTTGGGATGAGATAGGCTGAAAATAATCACACCTTTGTGTAAGTCAGGACCTGCCTAATCAACACCGTGAGTTTGGAAGAAATCTGAGACGGTCAAAAATTTAGTTGGGTGAAATATGTGACCTCCTCAGATCTTCTTCAAACCCACACTGTGTGTCAGAGAGGTCCTGACAAAGACAGTGGTGTGGTAATTGTTGCCCTACCACATCCCAAAGCTAAGATATAGGGACATGTTGTGCTGCATAAAATGTATAACTGTAAATTTCATGATGGGATTCCTACTTCCAGTGAAGCTAGGTAAACACATGAGTAGAAGGGTGCGATCAGAAAAGCCTAGTCAGTCCAATATATCCTACATTGCATCTGTATTTTGCTTTATTGGACGTATAAAAAGCTCATAAATTTAATTCCAATATATTCAACACCAATAAACCTATTGAGAGAAATTCCCAGTTAAGTTTGTCCTCGTATCTCAGCTTTGGCATGAGATAGGCTGAAAATGATCACACCTTTGTGTAAGTCAGGACCTGCCTAATCAACACCGTGAGTTTGGAAGAAATCTGAGACGTTCAAAAATTGAGTCTAAAAAACACAAAGGGGTACCCCTTAGTGTTTTTTTGGGTGAAATATTTGACCTCCTCAGATCTTCTTCAAACCCACACCGTGTGTCAGGGAGGCCCTGACAAAGACAGTGGTGTGGTAATTGTTGCCCTACCACATCCCAAAGCTGAGATATAGGGACATGTTTTGCTGCATAAAATGTATAACTGTAAATTTCATGATGGGATTCCTACTTCCAGTGAAGCTAGGTAAACACATGAGTAGAAGGGTGCGATCAGAAAAGCCTAGTCAGTCCAATATATCCTACATTGCATCTGTATTTTGCTTTATTGGACGTATAAAAAGCTCATAAATTGAATTTAAATATATTCAACACCAATAAACCTATTGAGAGAAAATCCCAGTTAAGTTTGTCCTCATATCTCAGCTTTGGGATGAGATAGGCTGAAAATAATCACACCTTTGTCTAAGTCAGGACCTGCCTAATCAACAATGTGAGTTTGGAAGAAATCTGAGACGGTCAAAAATTGAGTCTAAAAAAACACAAAGGGGTACCCCTTAGTGTTTTTTTGGGTGAAATATATGACCTCCTCAGATCTTCTTCAAACCCACACCGTGTGTCAGAGAGGTCCTGACAAAGACAGTGGTGTGGTAATTGTTGCCCTACCACATCCCAAAGCTGAGATATAGGGACATGTTGTGCTGCATAAAATGTATAACTGTAAATTTCATGATGGGATTCCTACTTCCAGTGAAGCTAGGTAAACACATGAGTAGAAGGGTGCGATCAGAAAAGCCTAGTCAGTCCAATATATCCTACACTGCATCTGTAGTTTGCTTTATTGGACGTATAAAAAGCTCATAAATTTAATTCCAATATATTCAACACCAATAAACCTATTGAGAGAAATTCCCAGTTAAGTTTGTCCTCATATCTCAGCTTTGGGATGAGATAGGCTGAAAATAATCACACCTTTGTCTAAGTCAGGACCTGCCTAATCAACACCGTGAGTTTGGAAGAAATCTGAGACGGTCAAAAATTTAGTTGGGTGAAATATGTGACCTCCTCAGATCTTCTTCAAACCCACACTGTGTGTCAGAGAGGTCCTGACAAAGACAGTGGTGTGGTAATTGTTGCCCTACCACATCCCAAAGCTAAGATATAGGGACATGTTGTGCTGCATAAAATGTATAACTGTAAATTTCATGATGGGATTCCTACTTCCAGTGAAGCTAGGTAAACACATGAGTAGAAGGGTGCGATCAGAAAAGCCTAGTCAGTCCAATATATCCTACATTGCATCTGTATTTTGCTTTATTGGACGTATAAAAAGCTCATAAATTTAATTCCAATATATTCAACACCAATAAACCTATTGAGAGAAATTCCCAGTTAAGTTTGTCCTCGTATCTCAGCTTTGGCATGAGATAGGCTGAAAATGATCACACCTTTGTGTAAGTCAGGACCTGCCTAATCAACACCGTGAGTTTGGAAGAAATCTGAGACGTTCAAAAATTGAGTCTAAAAAACACAAAGGGGTACCCCTTAGTGTTTTTTTGGGTGAAATATGTGACCTCCTCAGATCTTCTTCAAACCCACACCGTGTGTCAGGGAGGCCCTGACAAAGACAGTGGTGTGGTAATTGTTGCCCTACCACATCCCAAAGCTGAGATATAGGGACATGTTTTGCTGCATAAAATGTATAACTGTAAATTTCATGATGGGATTCCTACTTCCAGTGAAGCTAGGTAAACACATGAGTAGAAGGGTGCGATCAGAAAAGCCTAGTCAGTCCAATATATCCTACATTGCATCTGTATTTTGCTTTATTGGACGTATAAAAAGCTCATAAATTGAATTTAAATATATTCAACACCAATAAACCTATTGAGAGAAAATCCCAGTTAAGTTTGTCCTCATATCTCAGCTTTGGGATGAGATAGGCTGAAAATAATCACACCTTTGTCTAAGTCAGGACCTGCCTAATCAACAATGTGAGTTTGGAAGAAATCTGAGACGGTCAAAAATTGAGTCTAAAAAAACACAAAGGGTTTTTTTGGGTGAAATATATGACCTCCTCAGATCTTCTTCAAACCCACACCGTGTGTCAGAAAGGTCCTGACAAAGACAGTGGTGTGGTAATTGTTGCCCTACCACATCCCAAAGCTGAGATATAGGGACATGTTGTGCTGCATAAAATGTATAACTGTAAATTTCATGATGGGATTCCTACTTCCAGTGAAGCTAGGTAAACACATGAGTAGAAGGGTGCGATCAGAAAAGCCTAGTCAGTCCAATATATCCTACACTGCATCTGTAGTTTGCTTTATTGGACGTATAAAAAGCTCATAAATTTAATTCCAATATATTCAACACCAATAAACCTATTGAGAGAAATTCCCAGTTAAGTTTGTCCTCATATCTCAGCTTTGGGATGAGATAGGCTGAAAATAATCACACCTTTGTCTAAGTCAGGACCTGCCTAATCAACATCGTGGGTTTGGAAGAAATCTGAGACGGTCAATAATTGAGTCTAAAAAACACAAAGGGGTACCCCTTAGTGTTTTTAGGGTGAAATATGTGACCTCCTCAGATCTTCTTCAAACTCACACCATGTGTCAGGGAGGTCCTGACAAAGACAGTGGTGTGGTAATTGTTGCCCTACCACATCCCAAAGCTGAGATATAGGGACATGTTTTGCTGCATAAAATGTATAACTGTAAATTTCATGATGGGATTCCTACTTCCAGTGAAGCTAGGTAAACACAAGAGTAGAAGGGTGCGATCAGAAAAGCCTAGTCAGTCCAATATATCCTACATTGCATCTGTATTTTTCTTTATTGGACATATAACAAGCTCATAAATTTAATTCCAATATATTCAACACCAATAAACCTATTGAGAGAAATTCCCAGTTAAGTTTGTCCTCATATCTCAGCTTTGGGATGAGATAGGCTGAAAATAATCACACCTTTGTGTAAGTCAGGACCTGCCTAATCAACACCGTGAGTTTGGAAGAAATCTGAGACGGTCAAAAATTTAGTTGGGTGAAATATGTGACCTCCTCAGATCTTCTTCAAACCCACACTGTGTGTCAGAGAGGTCCTGACAAAGACAGTGGTGTGGTAATTGTTGCCCTACCACATCCCAAAGCTAAGATATAGGGACATGTTGTGCTGCATAAAATGTATAACTGTAAATTTCATGATGGGATTCCTACTTCCAGTGAAGCTAGGTAAACACATGAGTAGAAGGGTGCGATCAGAAAAGCCTAGTCAGTCCAATATATCCTACATTGCATCTGTATTTTGCTTTATTGGACGTATAAAAAGCTCATAAATTTAATTCCAATATATTCAACACCAATAAACCTATTGAGAGAAATTCCCAGTTAAGTTTGTCCTCGTATCTCAGCTTTGGCATGAGATAGGCTGAAAATGATCACACCTTTGTGTAAGTCAGGACCTGCCTAATCAACACCGTGAGTTTGGAAGAAATCTGAGACGTTCAAAAATTGAGTCTAAAAAACACAAAGGGGTACCCCTTAGTGTTTTTTTGGGTGAAATATGTGACCTCCTCAGATCTTCTTCAAACCCACACCGTGTGTCAGGGAGGCCCTGACAAAGACAGTGGTGTGGTAATTGTTGCCCTACCACATCCCAAAGCTGAGATATAGGGACATGTTTTGCTGCATAAAATGTATAACTGTAAATTTCATGATGGGATTCCTACTTCCAGTGAAGCTAGGTAAACACATGAGTAGAAGGGTGCGATCAGAAAAGCCTAGTCAGTCCAATATATCCTACATTGCATCTGTATTTTGCTTTATTGGACGTATAAAAAGCTCATAAATTGAATTTAAATATATTCAACACCAATAAACCTATTGAGAGAAAATCCCAGTTAAGTTTGTCCTCATATCTCAGCTTTGGGATGAGATAGGCTGAAAATAATCACACCTTTGTCTAAGTCAGGACCTGCCTAATCAACAATGTGAGTTTGGAAGAAATCTGAGACGGTCAAAAATTGAGTCTAAAAAAACACAAAGGGGTACCCCTTAGTGTTTTTTTGGGTGAAATATATGACCTCCTCAGATCTTCTTCAAACCCACACCGTGTGTCAGAGAGGTCCTGACAAAGACAGTGGTGTGGTAATTGTTGCCCTACCACATCCCAAAGCTGAGATATAGGGACATGTTGTGCTGCATAAAATGTATAACTGTAAATTTCATGATGGGATTCCTACTTCCAGTGAAGCTAGGTAAACACATGAGTAGAAGGGTGCGATCAGAAAAGCCTAGTCAGTCCAATATATCCTACACTGCATCTGTAGTTTGCTTTATTGGACGTATAAAAAGCTCATAAATTTAATTCCAATATATTCAACACCAATAAACCTATTGAGAGAAATTCCCAGTTAAGTTTGTCCTCATATCTCAGCTTTGGCATGAGATAGGCTGAAAATAATCACACCTTTGTCTAAGTCAGGACCTGCCTAATCAACGCCGTGAGTTTGGAAGAAATCTGAGACGGTCAATAATTGAGTCTAAAAAACACAAAGGGGTACCCCTTAGTGTTTTTAGGGTGAAATATGTGACCTCCTCAGATCTTCTTCAAACTCACACCGTGTGTCAGGGAGGTCCTGACAACGACAGTGGTGTGGTAATTGTTGCCCTACCACATCCCAAAGCTGAGATATAGGGACATGTTTTGCTGCATAAAATGTATAACTGTAAATTTCATGATGGGATTCCTACTTCCAGTGAAGCTATGTAAACACAAGAGTAGAAGGGTGCGATCAGAAAAGCCTAGTCAGTCCAATATATCCTACATTGCATCTGTATTTTGCTTTATTGGACATATAACAAGCTCATAAATTTAATTCCAATATATTCAACACCAATAAACCTATTGAGAGAAATTCCCAGTTAAGTTTGTCCTCATATCTCAGCTTTGGGATGAGATAGGCTGAAAATAATCACACCTTTGTGTAAGTCAGGACCTGCCTAATCAACACCGTGAGTTTGGAAGAAATCTGAGACGGTCAAAAATTTAGTTGGGTGAAATATGTGACCTCCTCAGATCTTCTTCAAACCCACACTGTGTGTCAGAGAGGTCCTGACAAAGACAGTGGTGTCGTAATTGTTGCCCTACCACATCCCAAAGCTAAGATATAGGGACATGTTGTGCTGCATAAAATGTATAACTGTAAATTTCATGATGGGATTCCTACTTCCAGTGAAGCTAGGTAAACACATGAGTAGAAGGGTGCGATCAGAAAAGCCTAGTCAGTCCAATATATCCTACATTGCATCTGTATTTTGCTTTATTGGACGTATAAAAAGCTCATAAATTTAATTCCAATATATTCAACACCAATAAACCTATTGAGAGAAATTCCCAGTTAAGTTTGTCCTCGTATCTCAGCTTTGGCATGAGATAGGCTGAAAATAATCACACCTTTGTGTAAGTCAGGACCTGCCTAATCAACACCGTGAGTTTGGAAGAAATCTGAGACGTTCAAAAATTGAGTCTAAAAAACACAAAGGGGTACCCCTTAGTGTTTTTTTGGGTGAAATATGTGACCTCCTCAGATCTTCTTCAAACCCACACCGTGTGTCAGGGAGGCCCTGACAAAGACAGTGGTGTGGTAATTGTTGCCCTACCACATCCCAAAGCTAAGATATAGGGACATGTTGTGCTGCATAAAATGTATAACTGTAAATTTCATGATGGGATTCCTACTTCCAGTGAAGCTAGGTAAACACATGAGTAGAAGGGTGCGATCAGAAAAGCCTAGTCAGTCCAATATATCCTACATTGCATCTGTATTTTGCTTTATTGGACGTATAAAAAGCTCATAAATTTAATTCCAATATATTCAACACCAATAAACCTATTGAGAGAAATTCCCAGTTAAGTTTGTCCTCGTATCTCAGCTTTGGCATGAGATAGGCTGAAAATAATCACACCTTTGTGTAAGTCAGGACCTGCCTAATCAACACCGTGAGTTTGGAAGAAATCTGAGACGGTCAAAAATTGAGTCTAAAAAACACAAAGGGGTACCCCTTATAGTTTTTTTGGGTGAAATATGTGACCTCCTCAGATCTTCTTCAAACCCACACCGTGTGTCAGGAAGGTCCTGACAAAGACAGTGGTGTGGTAATTGTTGCCCTACCACATCCCAAAGCTGAGATATAGGGACATGTTTTGCTGCATAAAATGTATAACTGTAAATTTCATGATGGGATTCCTACTTTCAGTGAAGCTAGGTAAACACAAGAGTAGAAGGGTGCGATCAGAAAAGCCTAGGCAGTCCAATATATCCTACATTTCATCTGTATTTTGCTTTATTGGACGTATAAAAAGCTCATAAATTTAATTCCAATATATTCAACACCAATAAACCTATTGAGAGAAAATCCCAGTTAAGTTTGTCCTCATATCTCAGCTTTGGGATGAGATAGGCTGAAAATAATCACACCTTTGTGTAAGTCAGGACCTGCCTAATCAACACCGTGAGTTTGGAAGAAATCTGAGACGGTCAAAAATTTAGTTGGGTGAAATATGTGACCTCCTCAGATCTTCTTCAAACCCACACCGTGTGTCAGGGAGGCCCTGACAAAGACAGTGGTGTGGTAATTGTTGCCCTACCACATCCCAAAGCTAAGATATAGGGACATGTTGTGCTGCATAAAATGTAGAACTGTAAATTTCATGATGGGATTCCTACTTCCAGTGAAGCTAGGTAAACACATGAGTAGAAGGGTGCGATCAGAAAAGCCTAGTCAGTCCAATATATCCTACATTGCATCTGTATTTTGCTTTATTGGACGTATAAAAAGCTCATAAATTTAATTCCAATATATTCAACACCAATAAACCTATTGAGAGAAATTCCCAGTTAAGTTTGTCCTCATATCTCAGCTTTGGCATGAGATAGGCTGAAAATAATCACACCTTTGTGTAAGTCAGGACCTGCCTAATCAACACCGTGAGTTTGGAAGAAATCTGAGACGGTCAAAAATTTAGTTGGGTGAAATATGTGACCTCCTCAGATCTTCTTCAAACCCACACCGTGTGTCAGAGAGGTCCTGACAAAGACAGTGGTGTGGTAATTGTTGCCCTACCACATCCCAAAGCTAAGATATAGGGACATGTTGTGCTGCATAAAATGTATAACTGTAAATTTCATGATGGGATTCCTACTTCCAGTGAAGCTAGGTAAACACATGAGTAGAAGGGTGCGATCAGAAAAGCCTAGTTAGTCCAATATATCCTACATTGCATCTGTATTTTGCTTTATTGGACGTATAAAAAGCTCATAAATTTAATTCCAATATATTCAACACCAATAAACCTATTGAGAGAAAATCCCAGTTAAGTTTGTCCTCATATCTCAGCTTTGGGATGAGATAGGCTGAAAATAATCACACCATTGTGTAAGTCAGGACCTGCCTAATCAACATCGTGGGTTTGGAAGAAATCTGAGACGGTCAAAAATTGAGTCTAAAAAACACAAAGGGGTACCCCTTAGTGTTTTTTTGGGTGAAATATGTGACCTCCTCAGATCTTCTTCAAACCCACACCGTGTGTCAGGAAGGTCCTGACAAAGACAGTGGTGTGGTAATTGTTGCCCTACCACATCCCAAAGCTGAGATATAGGGACATGTTTTGCTGCATAAAATGTATAACTGTAAATTTCATGATGGGATTCCTACTTTCAGTGAAGCTAGGTAAACACAAGAGTAGAAGGGTGCGATCAGAAAAGCCTAGGCAGTCCAATATATCCTACATTTCATCTGTATTTTGCTTTATTGGACGTATAAAAAGCTCATAAATTTAATTCCAATATATTCAACACCAATAAACCTATTGAGAGAAAATCCCAGTTAAGTTTGTCCTCATATCTCAGCTTTGGGATGAGATAGGCTGAAAATAATCACACCTTTGTGTAAGTCAGGACCTGCCTAATCAACACCGTGAGTTTGGAAGAAATCTGAGACGGTCAAAAATTTAGTTGGGTGAAATATGTGACCTCCTCAGATCTTCTTCAAACCCACACTGTGTGTCAGAGAGGTCCTGACAAAGACAGTGGTGTGGTAATTGTTGCCCTACCACATCCCAAAGCTAAGATATAGGGACATGTTGTGCTGCATAAAATGTATAACTGTAAATTTCATGATGGGATTCCTACTTCCAGTGAAGCTATGTAAACACAAGAGTAGAAGGGTGCGATCAGAAAAGCCTAGTCAGTCCAATATATCCTACATTGCATCTGTATTTTGCTTTATTGGACATATAACAAGCTCATAAATTTAATTCCAATATATTCAACACCAATAAACCTATTGAGAGAAATTCCCAGTTAAGTTTGTCCTCATATCTCAGCTTTGGGATGAGATAGGCTGAAAATAATCACACCTTTGTGTAAGTCAGGACCTGCCTAATCAACACCGTGAGTTTGGAAGAAATCTGAGACGGTCAAAAATTTAGTTGGGTGAAATATGTGACCTCCTCAGATCTTCTTCAAACCCACACTGTGTGTCAGAGAGGTCCTGACAAAGACAGTGGTGTCGTAATTGTTGCCCTACCACATCCCAAAGCTAAGATATAGGGACATGTTGTGCTGCATAAAATGTATAACTGTAAATTTCATGATGGGATTCCTACTTCCAGTGAAGCTAGGTAAACACATGAGTAGAAGGGTGCGATCAGAAAAGCCTAGTCAGTCCAATATATCCTACATTGCATCTGTATTTTGCTTTATTGGACGTATAAAAAGCTCATAAATTTAATTCCAATATATTCAACACCAATAAACCTATTGAGAGAAATTCCCAGTTAAGTTTGTCCTCGTATCTCAGCTTTGGCATGAGATAGGCTGAAAATAATCACACCTTTGTGTAAGTCAGGACCTGCCTAATCAACACCGTGAGTTTGGAAGAAATCTGAGACGTTCAAAAATTGAGTCTAAAAAACACAAAGGGGTACCCCTTAGTGTTTTTTTGGGTGAAATATGTGACCTCCTCAGATCTTCTTCAAACCCACACCGTGTGTCAGGGAGGCCCTGACAAAGACAGTGGTGTGGTAATTGTTGCCCTACCACATCCCAAAGCTAAGATATAGGGACATGTTGTGCTGCATAAAATGTATAACTGTAAATTTCATGATGGGATTCCTACTTCCAGTGAAGCTAGGTAAACACATGAGTAGAAGGGTGCGATCAGAAAAGCCTAGTCAGTCCAATATATCCTACATTGCATCTGTATTTTGCTTTATTGGACGTATAAAAAGCTCATAAATTTAATTCCAATATATTCAACACCAATAAACCTATTGAGAGAAATTCCCAGTTAAGTTTGTCCTCGTATCTCAGCTTTGGCATGAGATAGGCTGAAAATAATCACACCTTTGTGTAAGTCAGGACCTGCCTAATCAACACCGTGAGTTTGGAAGAAATCTGAGACGGTCAAAAATTGAGTCTAAAAAACACAAAGGGGTACCCCTTATAGTTTTTTTGGGTGAAATATGTGACCTCCTCAGATCTTCTTCAAACCCACACCGTGTGTCAGGAAGGTCCTGACAAAGACAGTGGTGTGGTAATTGTTGCCCTACCACATCCCAAAGCTGAGATATAGGGACATGTTTTGCTGCATAAAATGTATAACTGTAAATTTCATGATGGGATTCCTACTTTCAGTGAAGCTAGGTAAACACAAGAGTAGAAGGGTGCGATCAGAAAAGCCTAGGCAGTCCAATATATCCTACATTTCATCTGTATTTTGCTTTATTGGACGTATAAAAAGCTCATAAATTTAATTCCAATATATTCAACACCAATAAACCTATTGAGAGAAAATCCCAGTTAAGTTTGTCCTCATATCTCAGCTTTGGGATGAGATAGGCTGAAAATAATCACACCTTTGTGTAAGTCAGGACCTGCCTAATCAACACCGTGAGTTTGGAAGAAATCTGAGACGGTCAAAAATTTAGTTGGGTGAAATATGTGACCTCCTCAGATCTTCTTCAAACCCACACCGTGTGTCAGGGAGGCCCTGACAAAGACAGTGGTGTGGTAATTGTTGCCCTACCACATCCCAAAGCTAAGATATAGGGACATGTTGTGCTGCATAAAATGTAGAACTGTAAATTTCATGATGGGATTCCTACTTCCAGTGAAGCTAGGTAAACACATGAGTAGAAGGGTGCGATCAGAAAAGCCTAGTCAGTCCAATATATCCTACATTGCATCTGTATTTTGCTTTATTGGACGTATAAAAAGCTCATAAATTTAATTCCAATATATTCAACACCAATAAACCTATTGAGAGAAATTCCCAGTTAAGTTTGTCCTCATATCTCAGCTTTGGCATGAGATAGGCTGAAAATAATCACACCTTTGTGTAAGTCAGGACCTGCCTAATCAACACCGTGAGTTTGGAAGAAATCTGAGACGGTCAAAAATTTAGTTGGGTGAAATATGTGACCTCCTCAGATCTTCTTCAAACCCACACCGTGTGTCAGAGAGGTCCTGACAAAGACAGTGGTGTGGTAATTGTTGCCCTACCACATCCCAAAGCTAAGATATAGGGACATGTTGTGCTGCATAAAATGTATAACTGTAAATTTCATGATGGGATTCCTACTTCCAGTGAAGCTAGGTAAACACATGAGTAGAAGGGTGCGATCAGAAAAGCCTAGTTAGTCCAATATATCCTACATTGCATCTGTATTTTGCTTTATTGGACGTATAAAAAGCTCATAAATTTAATTCCAATATATTCAACACCAATAAACCTATTGAGAGAAAATCCCAGTTAAGTTTGTCCTCATATCTCAGCTTTGGGATGAGATAGGCTGAAAATAATCACACCATTGTGTAAGTCAGGACCTGCCTAATCAACATCGTGGGTTTGGAAGAAATCTGAGACGGTCAAAAATTGAGTCTAAAAAACACAAAGGGGTACCCCTTAGTGTTTTTTTGGGTGAAATATGTGACCTCCTCAGATCTTCTTCAAACCCACACCGTGTGTCAGGAAGGTCCTGACAAAGACAGTGGTGTGGTAATTGTTGCCCTACCACATCCCAAAGCTGAGATATAGGGACATGTTTTGCTGCATAAAATGTATAACTGTAAATTTCATGATGGGATTCCTACTTTCAGTGAAGCTAGGTAAACACAAGAGTAGAAGGGTGCGATCAGAAAAGCCTAGGCAGTCCAATATATCCTACATTTCATCTGTATTTTGCTTTATTGGACGTATAAAAAGCTCATAAATTTAATTCCAATATATTCAACACCAATAAACCTATTGAGAGAAAATCCCAGTTAAGTTTGTCCTCATATCTCAGCTTTGGGATGAGATAGGCTGAAAATAATCACACCTTTGTGTAAGTCAGGACCTGCCTAATCAACACCGTGAGTTTGGAAGAAATCTGAGACGGTCAAAAATTTAGTTGGGTGAAATATGTGACCTCCTCAGATCTTCTTCAAACCCACACTGTGTGTCAGAGAGGTCCTGACAAAGACAGTGGTGTGGTAATTGTTGCCCTACCACATCCCAAAGCTAAGATATAGGGACATGTTGTGCTGCATAAAATGTATAACTGTAAATTTCATGATGGGATTCCTACTTCCAGTGAAGCTAGGTAAACACATGAGTAGAAGGGTGCAATCAGAAAAGCCTAGTCAGTCCAATATATCCTACATTGCATCTGTATTTTGCTTTATTGGACGTATAAAAAGCTCATAAATTTAATTCCAATATATTCAACACCAATAAACCTATTGAGAGAAATTCCCAGTTAAGTTTGTCCTCGTATCTCAGCTTTGGCATGAGATAGGCTGAAAATAATCACACCTTTGTGTAAGTCAGGACCTGCCTAATCAACACCGTGAGTTTGGAAGAAATCTGAGACGGTCAAAAATTGAGTCTAAAAAACACAAAGGGGTACCCCTTATAGTTTTTTTGGGTGAAATATGTGACCTCCTCAGATCTTCTTCAAACCCACACCGTGTGTCAGGAAGGTCCTGACAAAGACAGTGGTGTGGTAATTGTTGCCCTACCACATCCCAAAGCTGAGATATAGGGACATGTTTTGCTGCATAAAATGTATAACTGTAAATTTCATGATGGGATTCCTACTTTCAGTGAAGCTAGGTAAACACAAGAGTAGAAGGGTGCGATCAGAAAAGCCTAGGCAGTCCAATATATCCTACATTTCATCTGTATTTTGCTTTATTGGACGTATAAAAAGCTCATAAATTTAATTCCAATATATTCAACACCAATAAACCTATTGAGAGAAAATCCCAGTTAAGTTTGTCCTCATATCTCAGCTTTGGGATGAGATAGGCTGAAAATAATCACACCTTTGTGTAAGTCAGGACCTGCCTAATCAACACCGTGAGTTTGGAAGAAATCTGAGACGGTCAAAAATTTAGTTGGGTGAAATATGTGACCTCCTCAGATCTTCTTCAAACCCACACCGTGTGTCAGGGAGGCCCTGACAAAGACAGTGGTGTGGTAATTGTTGCCCTACCACATCCCAAAGCTAAGATATAGGGACATGTTGTGCTGCATAAAATGTAGAACTGTAAATTTCATGATGGGATTCCTACTTCCAGTGAAGCTAGGTAAACACATGAGTAGAAGGGTGCGATCAGAAAAGCCTAGTCAGTCCAATATATCCTACATTGCATCTGTATTTTGCTTTATTGGACGTATAAAAAGCTCATAAATTTAATTCCAATATATTCAACACCAATAAACCTATTGAGAGAAATTCCCAGTTAAGTTTGTCCTCATATCTCAGCTTTGGCATGAGATAGGCTGAAAATAATCACACCTTTGTGTAAGTCAGGACCTGCCTAATCAACACTGTGAGTTTGGAAGAAATATGAGATGGTCAAAAATTTAGTTGGGTGAAATATGTGACCTCCTCAGATCTTCTTCAAACCCACACCGTGTGTCAGGGAGGCCCTGACAAAGACAGTGGTGTGGTAATTGTTGCCCTACCACATCCCAAAGCTAAGATATAGGGACATGTTGTGCTGCATAAAATGTATAACTGTAAATTTCATGATGGGATTCCTACTTCCAGTGAAGCTAGGTAAACACATGAGTAGAAGGGTGCGATCAGAAAAGCCTAGTTAGTCCAATATATCCTACATTGCATCTGTATTTTGCTTTATTGGACGTATAAAAAGCTCATAAATTTAATTCCAATATATTCAACACCAATAAACCTATTGAGAGAAAATCCCAGTTAAGTTTGTCCTCATATCTCAGCTTTGGGATGAGATAGGCTGAAAATAATCACACCATTGTGTAAGTCAGGACCTGCCTAATCAACATCGTGGGTTTGGAAGAAATCTGAGACGGTCAAAAATTGAGTCTAAAAAACACAAAGGGGTACCCCTTAGTGTTTTTAGGGTGAAATATGTGACCTCCTCAGATCTTCTTCAAACCCACACCGTGTGTCAGGGAGGCCCTGACAAAGACAGTGGTGTGGTAATTGTTGCCCTACCACATCCCAAAGCTAAGATATAGGGACATGTTGTGCTGCATAAAATGTAGAACTGTAAATTTCATGATGGGATTCCTACTTCCAGTGAAGCTAGGTAAACACATGAGTAGAAGGGTGCGATCAGAAAAGCCTAGTCAGTCCAATATATCCTACATTGCATCTGTATTTTGCTTTATTGGATGTATAAAAAGCTCATAAATTTAATTCCAATATATTCAACACCAATAAACCTATTGAGAGAAATTCCCAGTTAAGTTTGTCCTCATATCTCAGCTTTGGCATGAGATAGGCTGAAAATAATCACACCTTTGTGTAAGTCAGGACCTGCCTAATCAACACCGTGAGTTTGGAAGAAATATGAGATGGTCAAAAATTTAGTTGGGTGAAATATGTGACCTCCTCAGATCTTCTTCAAACCCACACCGTGTGTCAGGGAGGCCCTGACAAAGACAGTGGTGTGGTAATTGTTGCCCTACCACATCCCAAAGCTGAGATATAGGGACATGTTTTGCTGCATAAAATGTATAACTGTAAATTTCATGATGGGATTCCTACTTCCAGTGAAGCTAGGTAAACACATGAGTAGAAGGGTGCGATCAGAAAAGCCTAGTCAGTCCAATATATCCTACATTGCATCTGTATTTTGCTTTATTGGACGTATAAAAAGCTCATAAATTGAATTTAAATATATTCAACACCAATAAACCTATTGAGAGAAAATCCCAGTTAAGTTTGTCCTCATATCTCAGCTTTGGGATGAGATAGGCTGAAAATAATCACACCTTTGTGTAAGTTAGGACCTGCCTAATCAACATCGTGAGTTTGGAAGAAATCTGAGACGGTCAAAAATTGAGTCTAAAAAACACAAAGGGGTACCCCTTAGTGTTTTTTTGGGTGAAATATGTGACCTCCTCAGCTCTTCTTCAAACCCACACCGTGTGTCAGGGAGGTCCTGACAAAGACAGTGGTGTGATAATTGTAGCCCTACCACATCCCAAAGCTGAGATATAGGGACATGTTTTGCTGCATAAAATGTATAACTGTAAATTTCATGATGGGATTCCTACTTCCAGTGAAGCTAGGTAAACACAAGAGTAGAAGGGTGCGATCAGAAAAGCCTAGTCAGTCCAATATATCCTACATTGCATCTGTATTTTGCTTTATTGGACGTATAAAAAGCTCATAAATTTAATTCCAATATATTCAACACCAATAAACCTATTGAGAGAAATTCCCAGTTAAGTTTGTCCTCATATCTCAGCTTTGGGATGAGATAGGCTGAAAATAATCACACCTTTGTCTAAGTCAGGACCTGCCTAATCAACATCGTGAGTTTGGAAGAAATCTGAGACGGTCAAAAATTGAGTCTAAAAAACACAAAGGGGTACCCCTTAGTGTTTTTTTGGGTGAAATATGTGACCTCCTCAGCTCTTCTTCAAACCCACAACGTGTGTCAGGGAGGTCCTGACAAAGACAGTGGTGTGGTAATTGTAGCCCTACCACATCCCAAAGCTGAGATATAGGGACATGTTTTGCTGCATAAAATGTATAACTGTAAATTTCATGATGGGATTCCTACTTCCAGTGAAGCTAGGTAAACACAAGAGTAGAAGGGTGCGATCAGAAAAGCCTAGTCAGTCCAATATATCCTACATTGCATCTGTATTTTGCTTTATTGTACGTATAAAAACCTCATAAATTTAATTCCAATATATTCAACACCAATAAACCTATTGAGAGAAAATCCCAGTTAAGTTTGTCCTCATATCTCAGCTTTGGGATGAGATAGGCTGAAAATAATCACACCTTTGTGTAAGTCAGGACCTGCCTAATCAACACCGTGAGTTTGGAAGAAATCTGAGACGGTCAAAAATTGAGTCTAAAAAACACAAAGGGGTACCCCTTAGTGTTTTTTTGGGTGAAATATGTGACCTCCTCAGATCTTCTTCAAACCCACACCGTGTGTCAGGGAGGTCCTGACAAAGACAGTGGTGTGGTAATTGTTGCCCTACCACATCCCAAAGCTGAGATATAGGGACATGTTTTGCTGCATAAAATGTATAACTGTAAATTTCATGATGGGATTCCTACTTCCAGTGAAGCTAGGTAAACACATGAGTAGAAGGGTGCGATCAGAAAAGCCTAGTCAGTCCAATATATCCTACATTGCATCTGTATTTTGCTTTATTGGACGTATAAAAAGCTCATAAATTTAATTCCAATATATTCAACACCAATAAACCTATTGAGAGAAATTCCCAGTTAAGTTTGTCCTCATATCTCAGCTTTGGCATGAGATAGGCTGAAAAAAATCACACCTTTGTGTAAGTCAGGACCTGCCTAATCAACACCGTGAGTTTGGAAGAAATCTGAGACGGTCAAAAATTGAGTCTAAAAAACACAAAGGGGTACCCCTTAGTGTTTTTTTGGGTGAAATATGTGACCTCCTCAGATCTTCTTCAAACCCACACCGTGTGTCAGGGAGGTCCTGACAAAGACAGTGGTGTGGTAATTGTTGCCCTACCACATCCCAAAGCTGAGATATAGGGACATGTTTTGCTGCATAAAATGTATAACTGTAAATTTCATGATGGGATTCCTACTTTCAGTGAAGCTAGGTAAACACAAGAGTAGAAGGGTGCGATCAGAAAAGCCTAGGCAGTCCAATATATCCTACATTTCATCTGTATTTTGCTTTATTGGACGTATAAAAAGCTCATAAATTTAATTCCAATATATTCAACACCAATAAACCTATTGAGAGAAAATCCCAGTTAAGTTTGTCCTCATATCTCAGCTTTGGGATGAGATAGGCTGAAAATAATCACACCTTTGTGTAAGTCAGGACCTGCCTAATCAACACCATGAGTTTGGAAGAAATCTGAGACGGTCAAAAATTGAGTCTTAAAAACACAAAGGGGTACCCCTTAGTGTGTTTTGGGTGAAATATGTGACCTCCTCAGATCTTCTTCAAACCCACACCGTGTGTCAGGGAGGTCCTGACAAAGACAGTGGTGTGGTAATTGTTGCCCTACCACATCCCAAAGCTGAGATATAGGGACATGTTGTGCTACATAAAATGTATAACTGTAAATTTCATGATGGAATTCCTACTTCCAGTGAAGCTAGGTAAACACAAGAGTAGATGGGTGCGATCAGAAAAGCCTAGTCAGTCCAATATATCCTACATTGCATCTGTATTTTGCTTTATTGGACGTATAAAAAGCTCATAAATTTAACGCCAATATATTCAACACCAATAAACCTATTGAGAGAAATTCCCAGTTAAGTTTGTCCTCATATCTCAGCTTTGGGATGAGATAGGCTGAAAATAATCACACCTTTGTGTAAGTCAGGACTTGCCTAATCAACACCGTGAGTTTGGAAGATATCTGAGACGGTCAAAAATTTAGTTGGGTGAAATATGTGACCTCCTCAGATCTTCTTCAAACCCACACCGTGTGTCAGAGAGGTCCTGACAAAGACAGTGGTGTGGTAATTGTTGCCCTACCACATCCCAAAGCTAAGATATAGGGACATGTTGTGCTGCATAAAATGTATAACTGTAAATTTCATGATGGGATTCCTACTTCCAGTGAAGCTAGGTAAACACATGAGTAGAAGGGTGCGATCAGAAAAGCCTAGTTAGTCCAATATATCCTACATTGCATCTGTATTTTGCTTTATTGGACGTATAAAAAGCTCATAAATTTAATTCCAATATATTCAACACCAATAAACCTATTGAGAGAAAATCCCAGTTAAGTTTGTCCTCATATCTCAGCTTTGGGATGAGATAGGCTGAAAATAATCACACCATTGTGTAAGTCAGGACCTGCCTAATCAACATCGTGGGTTTGGAAGAAATCTGAGACGGTCAAAAATTGAGTCTAAAAAACACAAAGGGGTACCCCTTAGTGTTTTTAGGGTGAAATATGTGACCTCCTCAGATCTTCTTCAAACCCACACCGTGTGTCAGGGAGGCCCTGACAAAGACAGTGGTGTGGTAATTGTTGCCCTACCACATCCCAAAGCTAAGATATAGGGACATGTTGTGCTGCATAAAATGTATAACTGTAAATTTCATGATGGGATTCCTACTTCCAGTGAAGCTAGGTAAACACATGAGTAGAAGGGTGCGATCAGAAAAGCCTAGTTAGTCCAATATATCCTACATTGCATCTGTATTTTGCTTTATTGGACGTATAAAAAGCTCATAAATTTAATTCCAATATATTCAACACCAATAAACCTATTGAGAGAAAATCCCAGTTAAGTTTGTCCTCATATCTCAGCTTTGGGATGAGATAGGCTGAAAATAATCACACCATTGTGTAAGTCAGGACCTGCCTAATCAACATCGTGGGTTTGGAAGAAATCTGAGACGGTCAAAAATTGAGTCTAAAAAACACAAAGGGGTACCCCTTAGTGTTTTTAGGGTGAAATATGTGACCTCCTCAGATCTTCTTCAAACTCACACCGTGTGTCAGGGAGGTCCTGACAAAGACAGTGGTGTCGTAATTGTTGCCCTACCACATCCCAAAGCTGAGATATAGGGACATGTTGTGCTGCATAAAATGTAGAACTGTAAATTTCATGATGGGATTCCTACTTCCAGTGAAGCTAGGTAAACACATGAGTAGAAGGGTGCGATCAGAAAAGCCTAGTCAGTCCAATATATCCTACATTGCATCTGTATTTTGCTTTATTGGACATATAACAAGCTCATAAATTTAATTCCAATATATTCAACACCAATAAACCTATTGAGAGAAATTCCCAGTTAAGTTTGTCCTCATATCTCAGCTTTGGGATGAGATAGGCTGAAAATAATCACACCTTTGTGTAAGTCAGGACCTGCCTAATCAACACCGTGAGTTTGGAAGAAATCTGAGACGGTCAAAAATTTAGTTGGGTGAAATATGTGACCTCCTCAGATCTTCTTCAAACCCACACTGTGTGTCAGGGAGGCCCTGACAAAGACAGTGGTGTGGTAATTGTTGCCCTACCACATCCCAAAGCTAAGATATAGGGACATGTTGTGCTGCATAAAATGTAGAACTGTAAATTTCATGATGGGATTCCTACTTCCAGTGAAGCTAGGTAAACACATGAGTAGAAGGGTGCGATCAGAAAAGCCTAGTCAGTCCAATATATCCTACATTGCATCTGTATTTTGCTTTATTGGACGTATAAAAAGCTCATAAATTTAATTCCAATATATTCAACACCAATAAACCTATTGAGAGAAATTCCCAGTTAAGTTTGTCCTCATATCTCAGCTTTGGCATGAGATAGGCTGAAAATAATCACACCTTTGTGTAAGTCAGGACCTGCCTAATCAACACCGTGAGTTTGGAAGAAATCTGAGACGGTCAAAAATTGAGTCTAAAAAACACAAAGGGGTACCCCTTAGTGTTTTTTTGGGTGAAATATGTGACCTCCTCAGATCTTCTTCAAACCCACACCGTGTGTCAGGAAGGTCCTGACAAAGACAGTGGTGTGGTAATTGTTGCCCTACCACATCCCAAAGCTGAGATATAGGGACATGTTTTGCTGCATAAAATGTATAACTGTAAATTTCATGATGGGATTCCTACTTTCAGTGAAGCTAGGTAAACACAAGAGTAGAAGGGTGCGATCAGAAAAGCCTAGGCAGTCCAATATATCCTACATTTCATCTGTATTTTGCTTTATTGGACGTATAAAAAGCTCATAAATTTAATTCCAATATATTCAACACCAATAAACCTATTGAGAGAAAATCCCAGTTAAGTTTGTCCTCATATCTCAGCTTTGGGATGAGATAGGCTGAAAATAATCACACCTTTGTGTAAGTCAGGACCTGCCTAATCAACACCGTGAGTTTGGAAGAAATCTGAGACGGTCAAAAATTTAGTTGGGTGAAATATGTGACCTCCTCAGATCTTCTTCAAACCCACACTGTGTGTCAGAGAGGTCCTGACAAAGACAGTGGTGTGGTAATTGTTGCCCTACCACATCCCAAAGCTAAGATATAGGGACATGTTGTGCTGCATAAAATGTATAACTGTAAATTTCATGATGGGATTCCTACTTCCAGTGAAGCTAGGTAAACACATGAGTAGAAGGGTGCGATCAGAAAAGCCTAGTCAGTCCAATATATCCTACATTGCATCTGTATTTTGCTTTATTGGACGTATAAAAAGCTCATAAATTTAATTCCAATATATTCAACACCAATAAACCTATTGAGAGAAATTCCCAGTTAAGTTTGTCCTCGTATCTCAGCTTTGGCATGAGATAGGCTGAAAATAATCACACCTTTGTGTAAGTCAGGACCTGCCTAATCAACACCGTGAGTTTGGAAGAAATCTGAGACGTTCAAAAATTGAGTCTAAAAAACACAAAGGGGTACCCCTTAGTGTTTTTTTGGGTGAAATATGTGACCTCCTCAGATCTTCTTCAAACCCACACCGTGTGTCAGAGAGGTCCTGACAAAGACAGTGGTGTGGTAATTGTTGCCCTACCACATCCCAAAGCTAAGATATAGGGACATGTTGTGCTGCATAAAATGTATAACTGTAAATTTCATGATGGGATTCCTACTTCCAGTGAAGCTAGGTAAACACATGAGTAGAAGGGTGCGATCAGAAAAGCCTAGTTAGTCCAATATATCCTACATTGCATCTGTATTTTGCTTTATTGGACGTATAAAAAGCTCATAAATTTAATTCCAATATATTCAACACCAATAAACCTATTGAGAGAAAATCCCAGTTAAGTTTGTCCTCATATCTCAGCTTTGGGATGAGATAGGCTGAAGATAATCACACCATTGTGTAAGTCAGGACCTGCCTAATCAACATCGTGGGTTTGGAAGAAATCTGAGACGGTCAAAAATTGAGTCTAAAAAACACAAAGGGGTACCCCTTAGTGTTTTTTTGGGTGAAATATGTGACCTCCTCAGCTCTTCTTCAAACCCACACCGTGTGTCAGGGAGGTCCTGACAAAGACAGTGGTGTGGTAATTGTAGCCCTACCACATCCCAAAGCTGAGATATAGGGACATGTTTTGCTGCATAAAATGTATAACTGTAAATTTCATGATGGGATTCCTACTTCCAGTGAAGCTAGGTAAACACAAGAGTAGAAGGGTGCGATCAGAAAAGCCTAGTCAGTCCAATATATCCTACATTGCATCTGTATTTTGCTTTATTGGACGTATAAAAAGCTCATAAATTTAATTCCAATATATTCAACACCAATAAACCTATTGAGAGAAAATCCCAGTTAAGTTTGTCCTCATATCTCAGCTTTGGGATGAGATAGGCTGAAAATAATCACACCTTTGTGTAAGTCAGGACCTGCCTAATCAACACCGTGAGTTTGGAAGAAATCTGAGACTGTCAAAAATTGAGTCTAAAAAACACAAAGGGGTACCCCTTAGTGTTTTTTTGGGTGAAATATGTGACCTCCTCAGATCTTCTTCAAACCCACACCGTGTGTCAGAGAGGTCCTGACAAAGACAGTGGTGTGGTAATTGTTGCCCTACCACATCCCAAAGCTAAGATATAGGGACATGTTGTGCTGCATAAAATGTAGAACTGTAAATTTCATGATGGGATTCCTACTTCCAGTGAAGCTAGGTAAACACAAGAGTAGAAGGGTGCGATCAGAAAAGCCTAGTCAGTCCAATATATCCTACATCGCATCTGTATTTTGCTTTATTGGACATATAACAAGCTCATAAATTTAATTCCAATATATTCAACACCAATAAACCTATTGAGAGAAAATCCCAGTTAAGTTTGTCCTCATATCTCAGCTTTGGGATGAAATAGGCTGAAAATAATCACACCTTTGTGTAAGTCAGGACCTGCCTAATCAACACCGTGAATTTGGAAGGAATCTGAGACGGTCAAAAATTTAGTTGGGTGAAATATGTGACCTCCTCAGATCTTCTTCAAACCCACACCGTGTGTCAGAGAGGTCCTGACAAAGACAGTGGTGTGGTAATTGTTGCCCTACCACATCCCAAAGCTAAGATATAGGGACATGTTGTGCTGCATAAAATGTATAACTGTAAATTTCATGATGGGATTCCTACTTCCAGTGAAGCTAGGTAAACACATGAGTAGAAGGGTGCGATCAGAAAAGCCTAGTCAGTCCAATATATCCTACATTGCATCTGTATTTTGCTTTATTGGACGTATAAAAAGCTCATAAATTTAATTCCAATATATTCAACACCAATAAACCTATTGAGAGAAATTCCCAGTTAAGTTTGTCCTCATATCTCAGCTTTGGCATGAGATAGGCTGAAAATAATCACACCTTTGTGTAAGTCAGGACCTGCCTAATCAACATCGTGAGTTTGGAAGAAATCTGAGACGGTCAAAAATTGAGTCTAAAAAACACAAAGGGGTACCCCTTAGTGTTTTTTTGGGTGAAATATGTGACCTCCTCAGATCTTCTTCAAACCCACACCGTGTGTCAGGGAGGTCCTGACAAAGACAGTGGTGTGGTAATTGTTGCCCTACCACATCCCAAAGCTGAGATATAGGGACATGTTTTGCTGCATAAAATGTATAACTGTAAATTTCATGATGGGATTCCTACTTCCAGTGAAGCTAGGTAAACACATGAGTAGAAGGGTGCGATCAGAAAAGCCTAGTCAGTCCAATATATCCTTCATTGCATCTGTATTTTGCTTTATTGGACATATAACAAGCTCATAAATTTAATTCCAATATATTCAACACCAATAAACCTATTGAGAGAAAATCCCAGTTAAGTTTGTCCTCATATCTCAGCTTTGGGATGAGATAGGCTGAAAATAATCACACCTTTGTGTAAGTCAGGACCTGCCTAATCAACACCATGAGTTTGGAAGAAATCTGAGACGGTCAAAAATTGAGTCTAAAAAAACACAAAGGGGTACCCCTTAGTGTTTTTTTGGGTGAAATATGTGACCTCCTCAGATCTTCTTCAAACCCACACCGTGTGTCAGAGAGGTCCTGACAAAGACAGTGGTGTGGTAATTGTTGCCCTACCACATCCCAAAGCTGAGATATAGGGACATGTTTTGCTGCATAAAATGTATAACTGTAAATTTCATGATGGGATTCCTACTTCCAGTGAAGCTAGGTAAACACAAGAGTAGAAGGGTGCGATCAGAAAAGCCTAGTCAGTCCAATATATCCTACATCGCATCTGTATTTTGCTTTATTGGACATATAACAAGCTCATAAATTTAATTCCAATATATTCAACACCAATAAACCTATTGAGAGAAAATCCCAGTTAAGTTTGTCCTCATATCTCAGCTTTGGGATGAAATAGGCTGAAAATAATCTCACCTTTGTGTAAGTCAGGACCTGCCTAATCAACACCGTGAGTTTGGAAGGAATCTGAGACGGTCAAAAATTTAGTTGGGTGAAATATGTGACCTCCTCAGATCTTCTTCAAACCCACACCGTGTGTCAGAGAGGTCCTGACAAAGACAGTGGTGTGGTAATTGTTGCCCTACCACATCCCAAAGCTAAGATATAGGGACATGTTGTGCTGCATAAAATGTATAACTGTAAATTTCATGATGGGATTCCTACTTTCAGTGAAGCTAGGTAAACACAAGAGTAGAAGGGTGCGATCAGAAAAGCCTAGTCAGTCCAATATATCCTACATTGCATCTGTATTTTGCTTTATTGTACGTATAAAAAGCTCATAAATTTAATTCCAATATATTCAACACCAATAAACCTATTGAGAGAAAATCCCAGTTAAGTTTGTCCTCATATCTCAGCTTTGGGATGAGATAGGCTGAAAATAATCACACCTTTGTGTAAGTCAGGACCTGCCTAATCAACACCGTGAGTTTGGAAGAAATCTGAGACTGTCAAAAATTGAGTCTAAAAAACACAAAGGGGTACCCCTTAGTGTTTTTAGGGTGAAATATGTGACCTCCTCAGATCTTCTTCAAACCCACACCGTGTGTCAGGGAGGCCCTGACAAAGACAGTGGTGTGGTAATTGTTGCCCTACCACATCCCAAAGCTAAGATATAGGGACATGTTGTGCTGCATAAAATGTATAACTGTAAATTTCATGATGGGATTCCTACTTTCAGTGAAGCTAGGTAAACACAAGAGTAGAAGGGTGCGATCAGAAAAGCCTAGGCAGTCCAATATATCCTACATTTCATCTGTATTTTGCTTTATTGGACGTATAAAAAGCTCATAAATTTAATTCCAATATATTCAACACCAATAAACCTATTGAGAGAAAATCCCAGTTAAGTATGTCCTCATATCTCAGCTTTGGGATGAGATAGGCTGAAAATAATCACACCTTTGTGTAAGTCAAGACCTGCCTAATCAACACCGTGAGTTTGGAAGAAATCTGAGACGGTCAAAAATTGAGTCTTAAAAACACAAAGGGGTACCCCTTAGTGTGTTTTGGGTGAAATATGTGACCTCCTCAGATCTTCTTCAAACCCACACCGTGTGTCAGGGAGGTCCTGACAAAGACAGTGGTGTGGTAATTGTTGCCCTACCACATCCTAAAGCTGAGATATAGGGACATGTTTTGCTGCATAAAATGTATAACTGTAAATTTCATGATGGAATTCCTACTTCCAGTGAAGCTAGGTAAACACAAGAGTAGATGGGTGCAATCAGAAAAGCCTAGTCAGTCCAATATATCCTACATTGCATCTGTATTTTGCTTTATTGGACGTATAAAAAGCTCATAAATTTAATTCCAATATATTCAATACCAATGAACCTATTGAGAGATATTCCCAGTTAAGTTTGTCCTCATATCTCAGCTTTGGGATGAGATAGGCTAAAAATAATCACACCTTTGTGTAAGTCAGGACCTGCCTAATCAACACCGTGAGTTTGGAAGAAATCTGAGATGGTCAAAAATTTAGTTGGGTGAAATATGTGACCTCCTCAGATCTTCTTCAAACCCACACCGTGTGTCAGAGAGGTCCTGACAAAGACAGTGGTGTGGTAATTGTTGCCCTACCACATCCCAAAGCTAAGATATAGGGACATGTTGTGCTGCATAAAATGTATAACTGTAAATTTCATGATGGGATTCCTACTTCCAGTGAAGCTAGGTAAACACATGAGTAGAAGGGTGCGATCAGAAAAGCCTAGTTAGTCCAATATATCCTACATTGCATCTGTATTTTGCTTTATTGGACGTATAAAAAGCTCATAAATTTAATTCCAATATATTCAACACCAATAAACCTATTGAGAGAAAATCCCAGTTAAGTTTGTCCTCATATCTCAGCTTTGGGATGAGATAGGCTGAAAATAATCACACCATTGTGTAAGTCAGGACCTGCCTAATCAACATCGTGGGTTTGGAAGAAATCTGAGACGGTCAAAAATTGAGTCTAAAAAACACAAAGGGGTACCCCTTAGTGTTTTTTTGGGTGAAATATGTGACCTCCTCAGCTCTTCTTCAAACCCACACCGTGTGTCAGGGAGGTCCTGACAAAGACAGTGGTGTGGTAATTGTAGCCCTACCACATCCCAAAGCTGAGATATAGGGACATGTTTTGCTGCATAAAATGTATAACTGTAAATTTCATGATGGGATTCCTACTTCCAGTGAAGCTAGGTAAACACAAGAGTAGAAGGGTGCGATCAGAAAAGCCTAGTCAGTCCAATATATCCTACATTGCATCTGTATTTTGCTTTATTGTACGTATAAAAAGCTCATAAATTTAATTCCAATATATTCAACACCAATAAACCTATTGAGAGAAAATCCCAGTTAAGTTTGTCCTCATATCTCAGCTTTGGGATGAGATAGGCTGAAAATAATCACACCTTTGTGTAAGTCAGGACCTGCCTAATCAACACCGTGAGTTTGGAAGAAATCTGAGACTGTCAAAAATTGAGTCTAAAAAACACAAAGGGGTACCCCTTAGTGTTTTTTTGGGTGAAATATGTGACCTCCTCAGATCTTCTTCAAACCCACACCGTGTGTCAGAGAGGTCCTGACAAAGACAGTGGTGTGGTAATTGTTGCCCTACCACATCCCAAAGCTAAGATATAGGGACATGTTGTGCTGCATAAAATGTAGAACTGTAAATTTCATGATGGGATTCCTACTTCCAGTGAAGCTAGGTAAACACAAGAGTAGAAGGGTGCGATCAGAAAAGCCTAGTCAGTCCAATATATCCTACATCGCATCTGTATTTTGCTTTATTGGACATATAACAAGCTCATAAATTTAATTCCAATATATTCAACACCAATAAACCTATTGAGAGAAAATCCCAGTTAAGTTTGTCCTCATATCTCAGCTTTGGGATGAAATAGGCTGAAAATAATCACACCTTTGTGTAAGTCAGGACCTGCCTAATCAACACCGTGAATTTGGAAGGAATCTGAGACGGTCAAAAATTTAGTTGGGTGAAATATGTGACCTCCTCAGATCTTCTTCAAACCCACACCGTGTGTCAGAGAGGTCCTGACAAAGACAGTGGTGTGGTAATTGTTGCCCTACCACATCCCAAAGCTAAGATATAGGGACATGTTGTGCTGCATAAAATGTATAACTGTAAATTTCATGATGGGATTCCTACTTCCAGTGAAGCTAGGTAAACACATGAGTAGAAGGGTGCGATCAGAAAAGCCTAGTCAGTCCAATATATCCTACATTGCATCTGTATTTTGCTTTATTGGACGTATAAAAAGCTCATAAATTTAATTCCAATATATTCAACACCAATAAACCTATTGAGAGAAATTCCCAGTTAAGTTTGTCCTCATATCTCAGCTTTGGCATGAGATAGGCTGAAAATAATCACACCTTTGTGTAAGTCAGGACCTGCCTAATCAACATCGTGAGTTTGGAAGAAATCTGAGACGGTCAAAAATTGAGTCTAAAAAACACAAAGGGGTACCCCTTAGTGTTTTTTTGGGTGAAATATGTGACCTCCTCAGATCTTCTTCAAACCCACACCGTGTGTCAGGGAGGTCCTGACAAAGACAGTGGTGTGGTAATTGTTGCCCTACCACATCCCAAAGCTGAGATATAGGGACATGTTGTGCTGCATAAAATGTATAACTGTAAATTTCATGATGGGATTCCTACTTCCAGTGAAGCTAGGTAAACACATGAGTAGAAGGGTGCGATCAGAAAAGCCTAGTCAGTCCAATATATCCTTCATTGCATCTGTATTTTGCTTTATTGGACATATAACAAGCTCATAAATTTAATTCCAATATATTCAACACCAATAAACCTATTGAGAGAAAATCCCAGTTAAGTTTGTCCTCATATCTCAGCTTTGGGATGAGATAGGCTGAAAATAATCACACCTTTGTGTAAGTCAGGACCTGCCTAATCAACACCATGAGTTTGGAAGAAATCTGAGACGGTCAAAAATTGAGTCTAAAAAAACACAAAGGGGTACCCCTTAGTGTTTTTTTGGGTGAAATATGTGACCTCCTCAGATCTTCTTCAAACCCACACCGTGTGTCAGAGAGGTCCTGACAAAGACAGTGGTGTGGTAATTGTTGCCCTACCACATCCCAAAGCTGAGATATAGGGACATGTTTTGCTGCATAAAATGTATAACTGTAAATTTCATGATGGGATTCCTACTTCCAGTGAAGCTAGGTAAACACAAGAGTAGAAGGGTGCGATCAGAAAAGCCTAGTCAGTCCAATATATCCTACATCGCATCTGTATTTTGCTTTATTGGACATATAACAAGCTCATAAATTTAATTCCAATATATTCAACACCAATAAACCTATTGAGAGAAAATCCCAGTTAAGTTTGTCCTCATATCTCAGCTTTGGGATGAAATAGGCTGAAAATAATCTCACCTTTGTGTAAGTCAGGACCTGCCTAATCAACACCGTGAGTTTGGAAGGAATCTGAGACGGTCAAAAATTTAGTTGGGTGAAATATGTGACCTCCTCAGATCTTCTTCAAACCCACACCGTGTGTCAGAGAGGTCCTGACAAAGACAGTGGTGTGGTAATTGTTGCCCTACCACATCCCAAAGCTAAGATATAGGGACATGTTGTGCTGCATAAAATGTATAACTGTAAATTTCATGATGGGATTCCTACTTCCAGTGAAGCTAGGTAAACACAAGAGTAGAAGGGTGCGATCAGAAAAGCCTAGTCAGTCCAATATATCCTACATTCCATCTGTATTTTGCTTTATTGTACGTATAAAAAGCTCATAAATTTAATTCCAATATATTCAACACCAATAAACCTATTGAGAGAAAATCCCAGTTAAGTTTGTCCTCATATCTCAGCTTTGGGATGAGATAGGCTGAAAATAATCACACCTTTGTGTAAGTCAGGACCTGCCTAATCAACACCGTGAGTTTGGAAGAAATCTGAGACTGTCAAAAATTGAGTCTAAAAAACACAAAGGGGTACCCCTTAGTGTTTTTAGGGTGAAATATGTGACCTCCTCAGATCTTCTTCAAACCCACACCGTGTGTCAGGGAGGCCCTGACAAAGACAGTGGTGTGGTAATTGTTGCCCTACCACATCCCAAAGCTAAGATATAGGGACATGTTGTGCTGCATAAAATGTATAACTGTAAATTTCATGATGGGATTCCTACTTTCAGTGAAGCTAGGTAAACACAAGAGTAGAAGGGTGCGATCAGAAAAGCCTAGGCAGTCCAATATATCCTACATTTCATCTGTATTTTGCTTTATTGGACGTATAAAAAGCTCATAAATTTAATTCCAATATATTCAACACCAATAAACCTATTGAGAGAAAATCCCAGTTAAGTATGTCCTCATATCTCAGCTTTGGGATGAGATAGGCTGAAAATAATCACACCTTTGTGTAAGTCAAGACCTGCCTAATCAACACCGTGAGTTTGGAAGAAATCTGAGACGGTCAAAAATTGAGTCTTAAAAACACAAAGGGGTACCCCTTAGTGTGTTTTGGGTGAAATATGTGACCTCCTCAGATCTTCTTCAAACCCACACCGTGTGTCAGGGAGGTCCTGACAAAGACAGTGGTGTGGTAATTGTTGCCCTACCACATCCTAAAGCTGAGATATAGGGACATGTTTTGCTGCATAAAATGTATAACTGTAAATTTCATGATGGAATTCCTACTTCCAGTGAAGCTAGGTAAACACAAGAGTAGATGGGTGCAATCAGAAAAGCCTAGTCAGTCCAATATATCCTACATTGCATCTGTATTTTGCTTTATTGGACGTATAAAAAGCTCATAAATTTAATGCCAATATATTCAACACCAATAAACCTATTGAGAGAAATTCCCAGTTAAGTTTGTCCTCATATCTCAGCTTTGGGATGAGATAGGCTGAAAATAATCACACCTTTGTGTAAGTCAGGACTTGCCTAATCAACTCCGTGAGTTTGGAAGAAATCTGAGACGGTCAAAAATTTAGTTGGGTGAAATATGTGACCTCCTCAGATCTTCTTCAAACCCACACCGTGTGTCAGAGAGGTCCTGACAAAGACAGTGGTGTGGTAATTGTTGCCCTACCACATCCCAAAGCTAAGATATAGGGACATGTTGTGCTGCATAAAATGTATAACTGTAAATTTCATGATGGGATTCCTACTTCCAGTGAAGCTAGGTAAACACATGAGTAGAAGGGTGCGATCAGAAAAGCCTAGTCAGTCCAATATATCCTACATTGCATCTGTATTTTGCTTTATTGGACGTATAAAAAGCTCATAAATTTAATTCCAATATATTCAACACCAATAAACCTATTGAGAGAAATTCCCAGTTAAGTTTGTCCTCGTATCTCAGCTTTGGCATGAGATAGGCTGAAAATAATCACACCTTTGTGTAAGTCAGGACCTGCCTAATCAACATCGTGAGTTTGGAAGAAATCTGAGACGGTCAAAAATTGAGTCTAAAAAAACACAAAGGGGTACCCCTTAGTGTTTTTTTGGGTGAAATATATGACCTCCTCAGATCTTCTTCAAACCCACACCGTGTGTCAGGGAGGTCCTGACAAAGACAGTGGTGTGGTAATTGTTGCCCTACCACATCCCAAAGCTGAGATATAGGGACATGTTTTGCTGCATAAAATGTATAACTGTAAATTTCATGATGGAATTCCTACTTCCAGTGAAGCTAGGTAAACACAAGAGTAGATGGGTGCGATCAGAAAAGCCTAGTCAGTCCAATATATCCTACATTGCATCTGTATTTTGCTTAATTGGACGTATAAAAAGCTCATAAATTTAATTCCAATATATTCAACACCAATAAACCTATTGAGAGAAATTCCCAGTTAAGTTTGTCCTCATATCTCAGCTTTGGCATGAGATAGGCTGAAAATAATCACACCTTTGTGTAAGTCAGGACCTGCCTAATCAACACTGTGAGTTTGGAAGAAATCTGAGACGGTCAAAAATTGAGTCTAAAAAACACAAAGGGGTACCCCTTAGTGTTTTTTTGGGTGAAATATGTGACCTCCTCAGATCTTCTTCAAACCCACACCGTGTGTCAGAGAGGTCCTGACAAAGACAGTGGTGTGGTAATTGCTGCCCTACCACATCCCAAAGCTAAGATATAGGGACATGTTGTGCTGCATAAAATGTATAACTGTAAATTTCATGATGGGATTCCTACTTCCAGTGAAGCTAGGTAAACACATGAGTAGAAGGGTGCGATCAGAAAAGCCTAGTCAGTCCAATATATCCTACATTGCATCTGTATTTTGCTTTATTGGACGTATAAAAAGCTCATAAATTTAATGCCAATATATTCAACACCAATAAACCTATTGAGAGAAATTCCCAGTTAAGTTTGTCCTCATATCTCAGCTTTGGGATGAGATAGACTGAAAATAATCACACCTTTGTGTAAGTCAGGACCTGCCTAATCAACACCGTGAGTTTGGAAGAAATCTGAGATGGTCAAAAATTTAGTCTAAAAAACACAAAGGGGTACCCCTTAGTGTTTTTTTGGGTGAAATATGTGACCTCCTCAGCTCTTCTTCAAACCCACAACGTGTGTCAGAGAGGTCCTGACGAAGACAGTGGTGTGGTAATTTTTGCCATACCACATCCCAAAGCTAAGATATAGGGACATGTTGTGCTGCATAAAATGTATAACTGTAAATTTCATGATGGGATTCCTACTTCCAGTGAAGCTAGGTAAACACAAGAGTAGAAGGGTGCAATCAGAAAAGCCTAGTCAGTCCAATATATCCTACATTGCATCTGTATTTTGCTTTATTGGACGTATAAAAAGCTCATAAATTGAATTCCAATATATTCAACACCAATAAACCTATTGAGAGAAAATCCTAGTTAAGTTTGTCCTCATATCTCAGCTTTGGGATGAGATAGGCTGAAAATAATCACACCTTTGTGTAAGTCAGGACCTGCCTAATCAACACCGTGAGTTTGGAAGAAATCTGAGATGGTCAAAAATTTAGTCTAAAAAACACAAAGGGGTACCCCTTAGTGTTTTTTTGGGTGAAATATGTGACCTCCTCAGCTCTTCTTCAAACCCACACCGTGTGTCAGAGAGGTCCTGACGAAGACAGTGGTGTGGTAATTTTTGCCCTACCACATCCCAAAGCTGAGATATAGGGACATGTTTTGCTGCATAAAATGTATAACTGTAAATTTCATGATGGGATTCCTACTTCCAGTGAAGCTAGGTAAACACAAGAGTAGAAGGGTGCAATCAGAAAAGCCTAGTCAGTCCAATATATCCTACATTGCATCTGTATTTTGCTTTATTGGACGTATAAAAAGCTCATAAAATTAATTCCAATATATTCAACACCAATAAACCTATTGAGAGAAATTCCCAGTTAAGTTTGTCCTCATATCTCAGCTTTGGGATGAGATAGACTGAAAATAATCACACCTTTGTGTAAGTCAGGACCTGCCTAATCAACACCGTGAGTTTTTAAGAAATCTGAGACGGTCAAAAATTGAGTCTAAAAAAACACAAAGGGGTACCCCTTAGTGTTTTTTGGGTGAAATATGTGACCTCCTCAGATCTTCTTCAAACCCACACCGTGTGTCAGAGAGGTCCTGACAAAGACAGTGGTGTGGTAATTGTTGCCCTACCACATCCCAAAGCTAAGATATAGGGACATGTTGTGCTGCATAAAATGTATAACTGTAAATTTCATGATGGGATTCCTACTTCCAGTGAAGCTAGGTAAACACAAGAGTAGAAGGGTGCAATCAGAAAAGCCTAGTCAGTCCAATATATCCTACATTGCATCTGTATTTTGCTTTATTGGACGTATAAAAAGCTCATAAATTGAATTCCAATATATTCAACACCAATAAACCTATTGAGAGAAAATCCCAGTTAAGTTTGTCCTCATATCTCAGCTTTGGGATTAGATAGGCTGAAAATAATCACACCCCTGTGTAAGTCAGGACCTGCTTAATCAACATCGTAAGTTTGGAAGAAATCTGAGACGGTCAAAATTTTAGTCAAAAAAAAAAAAAAACACAAAGGGGTACCCCTTAGTGTTTTTTTGGGTGAAAAAAAGTATCCTCCTCAGATCTTCTTCAAACTCACACCGTGTGTCAAGGACGTCCTGACGACGAGAATGGTGTGGTAATTTTTGCCCTACCACATCCCAAAGCTGAGATATAGGGACATGTTGTACTGCATAAAATGTATAACTGTAAATTTCATGATGGGATTCCTACTTCCAGTGAAGCTAGGTAAACACAAGAGTAGAAGGGTGCGATCAGAAAAGCCTAGTCAGTCCAATATATCCTACATTGCATCTGTATATTGCTTTATTGGACATATAACAAGCTCATAAATTGAATTCCAATATATTCAACACCAATAAACCTATTGAGAGAAAATCCCAGTTAAGTTTGTCCTCATATCTCAGCTTTGGGATGAGATAGGCTGAAAATAATCACACCTTTGTGTAAGTCAGGACCTGCCTAATCAACATCATGAGTTTGGAAGAAATCTGAGACGGTCAAAAATTGAGTCTAAAAAAACACAAAGGGGTACCCCTTAGTGTTTTTTTGGGTGAAATATGTGACCTCCTTAGCTCTTCTTCAAACCCACACCATGTGTCAGGGAGGTCCTGACAAAGACAGTGGTGTGGTAATTGTTGCCCTACCACATCCCAAAGCTGAGATATAGGGACATGTTTTGCTGCATAAAATGTATAACTGTAAATTTCATGATGGGATTCCTTCTTCCAGTGAAGCTAGGTAAACACATGAGTAGAAGGGTGCGATCAGAAAAGCCTAGTCAGTCCAATATATCCTACATTGCATCTGTATTTTGCTTTATTGGACGTATAAAAAGCTCATAAATTGAATTCCAATATATTCAACACCAATAAACCTATTGAGAGAAAATCCCAGTTAAGTTTGTCCTCATATCTCAGCTTTGGGATGAGATAGGCTGAAAATAATCACACCTTTGTGTAAGTCAGGACCTGCCTAATCAATATCGTGAGTTTGGAAGAAATCTGAGACGGTCAAAAATTGAGTCTAAAAAAACACAAAGGGGTACCCCTTAGTGTTTTTTTGGGTGAAATATGTGACCTCCTCAGCTCTTCTTCAAACCCACACCATGTGAAAGGGAGGTCCTGACAAAGACAGTGGTGTGGTAATTGTTGCCCTACCACATCCCAAAGCTGAGATATAGGGACATGTTTTGCTGCATAAAATGTATAACTGTAAATTTCATGATGGGATTCCTACTTCCAGTGAAGCTAGGTAAACACAAGAGTAGAAGGGTGCGATCAGAAAAGCCTAGTCAGTCCAATATATCCTACATTGCATCTGTATTTTGCTTTATTGGACGTATAACAAGTTCATAAATTTAATTCCAATATATTCAACACCAATAAACCAATTGAGAGAAAATCCCAGTTACGTAAGTCCTCAATTCTCAGCTTTGGGATTAGATAGGCTGAAAATAATCACACCCCTGTGTAAGTCAGGACCTGCTTAATCAACATCGTAAGTTTGGAAGAAATCTGAGACGGTCAAAATTTTAGTCAAAACAAAAAAAACACAAAGGGGTACCCCTTAGTGTTTTTTTGGGTGAAACATGTGACCTCCTCAGCTCTTCTTCAAACCCACACCGTGTGTCAGAGAGGTCCTGACGAAGACAGTGGTGTGGTAATTTTTGCCCTACCACATCCCAAAGCTGAGATATAGGGACATGTTGTACTGCATAAAATGTATAACTGTAAATTTCATGATGGGATTCCTACTTCCAGTGAAGCTAGGTAAACACAAGAGTAGAAGGGTGCGATCAGAAAAGCCTAGTCAGTCCAATATATCCTACATTTCATCTGTATTTTGCTTTATTGGACGTATAAAAAGCTCATAAATTTAATTCCAATATATTCAACACCAATAAACCTATTGAGAGAAAATCCCAGTTAAGTATGTCCTCATATCTCAGCTTTGGGATGAGATAGGCTGAAAATAATCACACCTTTGTGTAAGTCAAGACCTGCCTAATCAACACCGTGAGTTTGGAAGAAATCTGAGATGGTCAAAAATTTAGTTGGGTGAAATATGTGACCTCCTCAGATCTTCTTCAAACCCACACCGTGTGTCAGAGAGGTCCTGACAAAGACAGTGGTGTGGTAATTGTTGCCCTACCACATCCCAAAGCTAAGATATAGGGACATGTTGTGCTGCATAAAATGTATAACTGTAAATTTCATGATGGGATTCCTACTTCCAGTGAAGCTAGGTAAACACATGAGTAGAAGGGTGCGATCAGAAAAGCCTAGTTAGTCCAATATATCCTACATTGCATCTGTATTTTGCTTTATTGGACGTATAAAAAGCTCATAAATTTAATTCCAATATATTCAACACCAATAAACCTATTGAGAGAAAATCCCAGTTAAGTTTGTCCTCATATCTCAGCTTTGGGATGAGATAGGCTGAAAATAATCACACCATTGTGTAAGTCAGGACCTGCCTAATCAACATCGTGGGTTTGGAAGAAATCTGAGACGGTCAAAAATTGAGTCTAAAAAACACAAAGGGGTACCCCTTAGTGTTTTTTTGGGTGAAATATGTGACCTCCTCAGCTCTTCTTCAAACCCACACCGTGTGTCAGGGAGGTCCTGACAAAGACAGTGGTGTGGTAATTGTAGCCCTACCACATCCCAAAGCTGAGATATAGGGACATGTTTTGCTGCATAAAATGTATAACTGTAAATTTCATGATGGGATTCCTACTTCCAGTGAAGCTAGGTAAACACAAGAGTAGAAGGGTGCGATCAGAAAAGCCTAGTCAGTCCAATATATCCTACATTGCATCTGTATTTTGCTTTATTGTACGTATAAAAAGCTCATAAATTTAATTCCAATATATTCAACACCAATAAACCTATTGAGAGAAAATCCCAGTTAAGTTTGTCCTCATATCTCAGCTTTGGGATGAGATAGGCTGAAAATAATCACACCTTTGTGTAAGTCAGGACCTGCCTAATCAACACCGTGAGTTTGGAAGAAATCTGAGACTGTCAAAAATTGAGTCTAAAAAACACAAAGGGGTACCCCTTAGTGTTTTTTTGGGTGAAATATGTGACCTCCTCAGATCTTCTTCAAACCCACACCGTGTGTCAGAGAGGTCCTGACAAAGACAGTGGTGTGGTAATTGTTGCCCTACCACATCCCAAAGCTAAGATATAGGGACATGTTGTGCTGCATAAAATGTAGAACTGTAAATTTCATGATGGGATTCCTACTTCCAGTGAAGCTAGGTAAACACAAGAGTAGAAGGGTGCGATCAGAAAAGCCTAGTCAGTCCAATATATCCTACATCGCATCTGTATTTTGCTTTATTGGACATATAACAAGCTCATAAATTTAATTCCAATATATTCAACACCAATAAACCTATTGAGAGAAAATCCCAGTTAAGTTTGTCCTCATATCTCAGCTTTGGGATGAAATAGGCTGAAAATAATCACACCTTTGTGTAAGTCAGGACCTGCCTAATCAACACCGTGAATTTGGAAGGAATCTGAGACGGTCAAAAATTTAGTTGGGTGAAATATGTGACCTCCTCAGATCTTCTTCAAACCCACACCGTGTGTCAGAGAGGTCCTGACAAAGACAGTGGTGTGGTAATTGTTGCCCTACCACATCCCAAAGCTAAGATATAGGGACATGTTGTGCTGCATAAAATGTATAACTGTAAATTTCATGATGGGATTCCTACTTCCAGTGAAGCTAGGTAAACACATGAGTAGAAGGGTGCGATCAGAAAAGCCTAGTCAGTCCAATATATCCTACATTGCATCTGTATTTTGCTTTATTGTACGTATAAAAAGCTCATAAATTTAATTCCAATATATTCAACACCAATAAACCTATTGAGAGAAATTCCCAGTTAAGTTTGTCCTCATATCTCAGCTTTGGCATGAGATAGGCTGAAAATAATCACACCTTTGTGTAAGTCAGGACCTGCCTAATCAACATCGTGAGTTTGGAAGAAATCTGAGACGGTCAAAAATTGAGTCTAAAAAACACAAAGGGGTACCCCTTAGTGTTTTTTTGGGTGAAATATGTGACCTCCTCAGATCTTCTTCAAACCCACACCGTGTGTCAGGGAGGTCCTGACAAAGACAGTGGTGTGGTAATTGTTGCCCTACCACATCCCAAAGCTGAGATATAGGGACATGTTGTGCTGCATAAAATGTATAACTGTAAATTTCATGATGGGATTCCTACTTCCAGTGAAGCTAGGTAAACACATGAGTAGAAGGGTGCGATCAGAAAAGCCTAGTCAGTCCAATATATCCTTCATTGCATCTGTATTTTGCTTTATTGGACATATAACAAGCTCATAAATTTAATTCCAATATATTCAACACCAATAAACCTATTGAGAGAAAATCCCAGTTAAGTTTGTCCTCATATCTCAGCTTTGGGATGAGATAGGCTGAAAATAATCACACCTTTGTGTAAGTCAGGACCTGCCTAATCAACACCATGAGTTTGGAAGAAATCTGAGACGGTCAAAAATTGAGTCTTAAAAACACAAAGGGGTACCCCTTAGTGTGTTTTGGGTGAAATATGTGACCTCCTCAGATCTTCTTCAAACCCACACCGTGTGTCAGGGAGGTCCTGACAAAGACAGTGGTGTGGTAATTGTTGCCCTACCACATCCTAAAGCTGAGATATAGGGACATGTTTTGCTGCATAAAATGTATAACTGTAAATTTCATGATGGAATTCCTACTTCCAGTGAAGCTAGGTAAACACAAGAGTAGATGGGTGCAATCAGAAAAGCCTAGTCAGTCCAATATATCCTACATTGCATCTGTATTTTGCTTTATTGGACGTATAAAAAGCTCATAAATTTAATGCCAATATATTCAACACCAATAAACCTATTGAGAGAAATTCCCAGTTAAGTTTGTCCTCATATCTCAGCTTTGGGATGAGATAGGCTGAAAATAATCACACCTTTGTGTAAGTCAGGACTTGCCTAATCAACTCCGTGAGTTTGGAAGAAATCTGAGACGGTCAAAAATTTAGTTGGGTGAAATATGTGACCTCCTCAGATCTTCTTCAAACCCACACCGTGTGTCAGAGAGGTCCTGACAAAGACAGTGGTGTGGTAATTGTTGCCCTACCACATCCCAAAGCTAAGATATAGGGACATGTTGTGCTGCATAAAATGTATAACTGTAAATTTCATGATGGGATTCCTACTTCCAGTGAAGCTAGGTAAACACATGAGTAGAAGGGTGCGATCAGAAAAGCCTAGTCAGTCCAATATATCCTACATTGCATCTGTATTTTGCTTTATTGGACGTATAAAAAGCTCATAAATTTAATTCCAATATATTCAACACCAATAAACCTATTGAGAGAAATTCCCAGTTAAGTTTGTCCTCGTATCTCAGCTTTGGCATGAGATAGGCTGAAAATAATCACACCTTTGTGTAAGTCAGGACCTGCCTAATCAACATCGTGAGTTTGGAAGAAATCTGAGACGGTCAAAAATTGAGTCTAAAAAAACACAAAGGGGTACCCCTTAGTGTTTTTTTGGGTGAAATATATGACCTCCTCAGATCTTCTTCAAACCCACACCGTGTGTCAGGGAGGTCCTGACAAAGACAGTGGTGTGGTAATTGTTGCCCTACCACATCCCAAAGCTGAGATATAGGGACATGTTTTGCTGCATAAAATGTATAACTGTAAATTTCATGATGGAATTCCTACTTCCAGTGAAGCTAGGTAAACACAAGAGTAGATGGGTGCGATCAGAAAAGCCTAGTCAGTCCAATATATCCTACATTGCATCTGTATTTTGCTTAATTGGACGTATAAAAAGCTCATAAATTTAATTCCAATATATTCAACACCAATAAACCTATTGAGAGAAATTCCCAGTTAAGTTTGTCCTCATATCTCAGCTTTGGCATGAGATAGGCTGAAAATAATCACACCTTTGTGTAAGTCAGGACCTGCCTAATCAACACTGTGAGTTTGGAAGAAATCTGAGACGGTCAAAAATTGAGTCTAAAAAACACAAAGGGGTACCCCTTAGTGTTTTTTTGGGTGAAATATGTGACCTCCTCAGATCTTCTTCAAACCCACACCGTGTGTCAGAGAGGTCCTGACAAAGACAGTGGTGTGGTAATTGCTGCCCTACCACATCCCAAAGCTAAGATATAGGGACATGTTGTGCTGCATAAAATGTATAACTGTAAATTTCATGATGGGATTCCTACTTCCAGTGAAGCTAGGTAAACACATGAGTAGAAGGGTGCGATCAGAAAAGCCTAGTCAGTCCAATATATCCTACATTGCATCTGTATTTTGCTTTATTGGACGTATAAAAAGCTCATAAATTTAATGCCAATATATTCAACACCAATAAACCTATTGAGAGAAATTCCCAGTTAAGTTTGTCCTCATATCTCAGCTTTGGGATGAGATAGACTGAAAATAATCACACCTTTGTGTAAGTCAGGACCTGCCTAATCAACACCGTGAGTTTGGAAGAAATCTGAGATGGTCAAAAATTTAGTCTAAAAAACACAAAGGGGTACCCCTTAGTGTTTTTTTGGGTGAAATATGTGACCTCCTCAGCTCTTCTTCAAACCCACAACGTGTGTCAGAGAGGTCCTGACGAAGACAGTGGTGTGGTAATTTTTGCCATACCACATCCCAAAGCTAAGATATAGGGACATGTTGTGCTGCATAAAATGTATAACTGTAAATTTCATGATGGGATTCCTACTTCCAGTGAAGCTAGGTAAACACAAGAGTAGAAGGGTGCAATCAGAAAAGCCTAGTCAGTCCAATATATCCTACATTGCATCTGTATTTTGCTTTATTGGACGTATAAAAAGCTCATAAATTGAATTCCAATATATTCAACACCAATAAACCTATTGAGAGAAAATCCTAGTTAAGTTTGTCCTCATATCTCAGCTTTGGGATGAGATAGGCTGAAAATAATCACACCTTTGTGTAAGTCAGGACCTGCCTAATCAACACCGTGAGTTTGGAAGAAATCTGAGATGGTCAAAAATTTAGTCTAAAAAACACAAAGGGGTACCCCTTAGTGTTTTTTTGGGTGAAATATGTGACCTCCTCAGCTCTTCTTCAAACCCACACCGTGTGTCAGAGAGGTCCTGACGAAGACAGTGGTGTGGTAATTTTTGCCCTACCACATCCCAAAGCTGAGATATAGGGACATGTTTTGCTGCATAAAATGTATAACTGTAAATTTCATGATGGGATTCCTACTTCCAGTGAAGCTAGGTAAACACAAGAGTAGAAGGGTGCAATCAGAAAAGCCTAGTCAGTCCAATATATCCTACATTGCATCTGTATTTTGCTTTATTGGACGTATAAAAAGCTCATAAAATTAATTCCAATATATTCAACACCAATAAACCTATTGAGAGAAATTCCCAGTTAAGTTTGTCCTCATATCTCAGCTTTGGGATGAGATAGACTGAAAATAATCACACCTTTGTGTAAGTCAGGACCTGCCTAATCAACACCGTGAGTTTTTAAGAAATCTGAGACGGTCAAAAATTGAGTCTAAAAAAACACAAAGGGGTACCCCTTAGTGTTTTTTGGGTGAAATATGTGACCTCCTCAGATCTTCTTCAAACCCACACCGTGTGTCAGAGAGGTCCTGACAAAGACAGTGGTGTGGTAATTGTTGCCCTACCACATCCCAAAGCTAAGATATAGGGACATGTTGTGCTGCATAAAATGTATAACTGTAAATTTCATGATGGGATTCCTACTTCCAGTGAAGCTAGGTAAACACAAGAGTAGAAGGGTGCAATCAGAAAAGCCTAGTCAGTCCAATATATCCTACATTGCATCTGTATTTTGCTTTATTGGACGTATAAAAAGCTCATAAATTGAATTCCAATATATTCAACACCAATAAACCTATTGAGAGAAAATCCCAGTTAAGTTTGTCCTCATATCTCAGCTTTGGGATTAGATAGGCTGAAAATAATCACACCCCTGTGTAAGTCAGGACCTGCTTAATCAACATCGTAAGTTTGGAAGAAATCTGAGACGGTCAAAATTTTAGTCAAAAAAAAAAAAAAACACAAAGGGGTACCCCTTAGTGTTTTTTTGGGTGAAAAAAAGTATCCTCCTCAGATCTTCTTCAAACTCACACCGTGTGTCAAGGACGTCCTGACGACGAGAATGGTGTGGTAATTTTTGCCCTACCACATCCCAAAGCTGAGATATAGGGACATGTTGTACTGCATAAAATGTATAACTGTAAATTTCATGATGGGATTCCTACTTCCAGTGAAGCTAGGTAAACACAAGAGTAGAAGGGTGCGATCAGAAAAGCCTAGTCAGTCCAATATATCCTACATTGCATCTGTATATTGCTTTATTGGACATATAACAAGCTCATAAATTGAATTCCAATATATTCAACACCAATAAACCTATTGAGAGAAAATCCCAGTTAAGTTTGTCCTCATATCTCAGCTTTGGGATGAGATAGGCTGAAAATAATCACACCTTTGTGTAAGTCAGGACCTGCCTAATCAACATCATGAGTTTGGAAGAAATCTGAGACGGTCAAAAATTGAGTCTAAAAAAACACAAAGGGGTACCCCTTAGTGTTTTTTTGGGTGAAATATGTGACCTCCTTAGCTCTTCTTCAAACCCACACCATGTGTCAGGGAGGTCCTGACAAAGACAGTGGTGTGGTAATTGTTGCCCTACCACATCCCAAAGCTGAGATATAGGGACATGTTTTGCTGCATAAAATGTATAACTGTAAATTTCATGATGGGATTCCTTCTTCCAGTGAAGCTAGGTAAACACATGAGTAGAAGGGTGCGATCAGAAAAGCCTAGTCAGTCCAATATATCCTACATTGCATCTGTATTTTGCTTTATTGGACGTATAAAAAGCTCATAAATTGAATTCCAATATATTCAACACCAATAAACCTATTGAGAGAAAATCCCAGTTAAGTTTGTCCTCATATCTCAGCTTTGGGATGAGATAGGCTGAAAATAATCACACCTTTGTGTAAGTCAGGACCTGCCTAATCAATATCGTGAGTTTGGAAGAAATCTGAGACGGTCAAAAATTGAGTCTAAAAAAACACAAAGGGGTACCCCTTAGTGTTTTTTTGGGTGAAATATGTGACCTCCTCAGCTCTTCTTCAAACCCACACCATGTGAAAGGGAGGTCCTGACAAAGACAGTGGTGTGGTAATTGTTGCCCTACCACATCCCAAAGCTGAGATATAGGGACATGTTTTGCTGCATAAAATGTATAACTGTAAATTTCATGATGGGATTCCTACTTCCAGTGAAGCTAGGTAAACACAAGAGTAGAAGGGTGCGATCAGAAAAGCCTAGTCAGTCCAATATATCCTACATTGCATCTGTATTTTGCTTTATTGGACGTATAACAAGTTCATAAATTTAATTCCAATATATTCAACACCAATAAACCAATTGAGAGAAAATCCCAGTTACGTAAGTCCTCAATTCTCAGCTTTGGGATTAGATAGGCTGAAAATAATCACACCCCTGTGTAAGTCAGGACCTGCTTAATCAACATCGTAAGTTTGGAAGAAATCTGAGACGGTCAAAATTTTAGTCAAAACAAAAAAAACACAAAGGGGTACCCCTTAGTGTTTTTTTGGGTGAAACATGTGACCTCCTCAGCTCTTCTTCAAACCCACACCGTGTGTCAGAGAGGTCCTGACGAAGACAGTGGTGTGGTAATTTTTGCCCTACCACATCCCAAAGCTGAGATATAGGGACATGTTGTACTGCATAAAATGTATAACTGTAAATTTCATGATGGGATTCCTACTTCCAGTGAAGCTAGGTAAACACAAGAGTAGAAGGGTGCGATCAGAAAAGCCTAGTCAGTCCAATATATCCTACATTGCATCTGTATATTGCTTTATTGGACATATAACAAGCTCATAAATTGAATTCCAATATATTCAACACCAATAAACCTATTGAGAGAAAATCCCAGTTAAGTTTGTCCTCATATCTCAGCTTTGGGATGAGATAGGCTGAAAATAATCACACCTTTGTGTAAGTCAGGACCTGCCTAATCAACATCGTGAGTTTGGAAGAAATCTGAGACGGTCAAAAATTGAGTCTTTTGGGTGAAATATGTGACCTCCTCAGCTCTTCTTCAAACCCACACCATGTGAAAGGGAGGTCCTGACAAAGACAGTGGTGTGGTAATTGTTGCCCTACCACATCCCAAAGCTGAGATATAGGGACATGTTTTGCTGCATAAAATGTATAACTGTAAATTTCATGATGGGATTCCTACTTCCAGTGAAGCTAGGTAAACACAAGAGTAGAAGGGTGCGATCAGAAAAGCCTAGTCAGTCCAATATATCCTACATTGCATCTGTATTTTGCTTTATTGGACGTATAACAAGTTCATAAATTTAATTCCAATATATTCAACACCAATAAACCAATTGAGAGAAAATCCCAGTTACGTAAGTCCTCAATTCTCAGCTTTGGGATTAGATAGGCTGAAAATAATCACACCCCTGTGTAAGTCAGGACCTGCTTAATCAACATCGTAAGTTTGGAAGAAATCTGAGACGGTCAAAATTTTAGTCAAAACAAAAAAAACACAAAGGGGTACCCCTTAGTGTTTTTTTGGGTGAAACATGTGACCTCCTCAGCTCTTCTTCAAACCCACACCGTGTGTCGGAGAGGTCCTGACGAAGACAGTGGTGTGGTAATTTTTGCCCTACCACATCCCAAAGCTGAGATATAGGGACATGTTGTACTGCATAAAATGTATAACTGTAAATTTCATGATGGGATTCCTACTTCCAGTGAAGCTAGGTAAACACAAGAGTAGAAGGGTGCGATCAGAAAAGCCTAGTCAGTCCAATATATCCTACATTGCATCTGTATATTGCTTTATTGGACATATAACAAGCTCATAAATTGAATTCCAATATATTCAACACCAATAAACCTATTGAGAGAAAATCCCAGTTAAGTTTGTCCTCATATCTCAGCTTTGGGATGGGATAGGCTGAAAATAATCACACCTTTGTGTAAGTCAGGACCTGCCTAATCAACATCATGAGTTTGGAAGAAATCTGAGACGGTCAAAAATTGAGTCTAAAAAAACACAAAGGGGTACCCCTTAGTGTTTTTTTGGGTGAAATATGTGACCTCCTCAGCTCTTCTTCAAACCCACACCATGTGTCAGGGAGGTCCTGACAAAGACAGTGGTGTGGTAATTGTTGCCCTACCACATCCCAAAGCTGAGATATAGGGACATGTTTTGCTGCATAAAATGTATAACTGTAAATTTCATGATGGGATTCCTTCTTCCAGTGAAGCTAGGTAAACACATGAGTAGAAGGGTGCGATCAGAAAAGCCTAGTCAGTCCAATATATCCTACATTGCATCTGTATTTTGCTTTATTGGACGTATAAAAAGCTCATAAATTGAATTCCAATATATTCAACACCAATAAACCTATTGAGAGAAAATCCCAGTTAAGTTTGTCCTCATATCTCAGCTTTGGGATGAGATAGGCTGAAAATAATCACACCTTTGTGTAAGTCAGGACCTGCCTAATCAATATCATGAGTTTGGAAGAAATCTGAGATGGTCAAAAATTGAGTCTAAAAAAACACAAAGGGGTACCCCTTAGTGTTTTTTTGGGTGAAATATGTGACCTCCTCAGCTCTTCTTCAAACCCACACCATGTGAAAGGGAGGTCCTGACAAAGACAGTGGTGTGGTAATTGTTGCCCTACCACATCCCAAAGCTGAGATATAGGGACATGTTTTGCTGCATAAAATGTATAACTGTAAATTTCATGATGGGATTCCTACTTCCAGTGAAGCTAGGTAAACACAAGAGTAGAAGGGTGCGATCAGAAAAGCCTAGTCAGTCCAATATATCCTACATTGCATCTGTATTTTGCTTTATTGGACGTATAACAAGTTCATAAATTTAATTCCAATATATTCAACACCAATAAACCAATTGAGAGAAAATCCCAGTTACGTAAGTCCTCAATTCTCAGCTTTGGGATTAGATAGGCTGAAAATAATCACACCCCTGTGTAAGTCAGGACCTGCTTAATCAACATCGTAAGTTTGGAAGAAATCTGAGACGGTCAAAATTTTAGTCAAAACAAAAAAAACACAAAGGGGTACCCCTTAGTGTTTTTTTGGGTGAAAAAAAGTATCCTCCTCAGATCTTCTTCAAACTCACACCGTGTGTCAAGGACGTCCTGACGACGAGAATGGTGTGGTAATTTTTGCCCTACCACATCCCAAAGCTGAGATATAGGGACATGTTGTACTGCATAAAATGTATAACTGTAAATTTCATGATGGGATTCCTACTTCCAGTGAAGCTAGGTAAACACAAGAGTAGAAGGGTGCGATCAGAAAAGCCTAGTCAGTCCAATATATCCTACATTGCATCTGTATTTTGCTTTATTGGACGTATAAAAAGCTCATAAATTTAATGCCAATATATTCAACACCAATAAACCTATTGAGAGAAATTCCCAGTTAAGTTTGTCCTCATATCTCAGCTTTGGGATGAGATAGACTGAAAATAATCACACCTTTGTGTAAGTCAGGACGTGCCTAATCAACACCGTGAGTTTGGAAGAAATTTGAGATGGTCAAAAATTTAGTCTAAAAAACACAAAGGGGTACCCCTTAGTGTTTTTTTGGGTGAAATATGTGACCTCCTCAGCTCTTCTTCAAACCCACAACGTGTGTCAGAGAGGTCCTGACGAAGACAGTGGTGTGGTAATTTTTGCCATACCACATCCCAAAGCTAAGATATAGGGACATGTTGTGCTGCATAAAATGTATAACTGTAAATTTCATGATGGGATTCCTACTTCCAGTGAAGCTAGGTAAACACAAGAGTAGAAGGGTGCAATCAGAAAAGCCTAGTCAGTCCAATATATCCTACATTGCATCTGTATTTTGCTTTATCGGACGTATAAAAAGCTCATAAATTGAATTCCAATATATTCAACACCAATAAACCTATTGAGAGAAAATCCTAGTTAAGTTTGTCCTCATATCTCAGCTTTGGGATGAGATAGGCTGAAAATAATCACACCTTTGTGTAAGTCAGGACCTGCCTAATCAACACCGTGAGTTTGGAAGAAATCTGAGATGGTCAAAAATTTAGTCTAAAAAACACAAAGGGGTACCCTTTAGTGTTTTTTTGGGTGAAATATGTGACCTCCTCAGCTCTTCTTCAAACCCACACCGTGTGTCAGAGAGGTCCTGACGAAGACAGTGGTGTGGTAATTTTTGCCCTACCACATCCCAAAGCTGAGATATAGGGACATGTTTTGCTGCATAAAATGTATAACTGTAAATTTCATGATGGGATTCCTACTTCCAGTGAAGCTAGGTAAACACAAGAGTAGAAGGGTGCAATCAGAAAAGCCTAGTCAGTCCAATATATCCTACATTGCATCTGTATTTTGCTTTATTGGACGTATAAAAAGCTCATAAAATTAATTCCAATATATTCAACACCAATAAACCTATTGAGAGAAATTCCCAGTTAAGTTTGTCCTCATATCTCAGCTTTGGGATGAGATAGACTGAAAATAATCACACCTTTGTGTAAGTCAGGACCTGCCTAATCAACACCGTGAGTTTTTAAGAAATCTGAGACGGTCAAAAATTGAGTCTAAAAAAACACAAAGGGGTACCCCTTAGTGTTTTTTGGGTGAAATATGTGACCTCCTCAGATCTTCTTCAAACCCACACCGTGTGTCAGAGAGGTCCTGACAAAGACAGTGGTGTGGTAATTGTTGCCCTACCACATCCCAAAGCTAAGATATAGGGACATGTTGTGCTGCATAAAATGTATAACTGTAAATTTCATGATGGGATTCCTACTTCCAGTGAAGCTAGGTAAACACAAGAGTAGAAGGGTGCAATCAGAAAAGCCTAGTCAGTCCAATATATCCTACATTGCATCTGTATTTTGCTTTATTGGACGTATAAAAAGCTCATAAATTGAATTCCAATATATTCAACACCAATAAACCTATTGAGAGAAAATCCTAGTTAAGTTTGTCCTCATATCTCAGCTTTGGGATGAGATAGGCTGAAAATAATCACACCTTTGTGTAAGTCAGGACCTGCCTAATCAACACCGTGAGTTTGGAAGAAATCTGAGATGGTCAAAAATTTAGTCTAAAAAACACAAAGGGGTACCCCTTAGTGTTTTTTTGGGTGAAATATGTGACCTCCTCAACTCTTCTTCAAACCCACACCGTGTGTCAGAGAGGTCCTGATGAAGACAGTGGTGTGGTAATTTTTGCCCTACCACATCCCAAAGCTGAGATATAGGGACATGTTGTGCTGCATAAAATGTATAACTGTAAATTTCATGATGGGATTCCTACTTCCAGTGAAGCTAGGTAAACACAAGAGTAGAAGGGTGCAATCAGAAAAGCCTAGTCAGTCCAATATATCCTACATTGCATCTGTATTTTGCTTTATTGGACGTATAAAAAGCTCATAAATTGAATTCCAATATATTCAACACCAATAAACCTATTGAGAGAAAATCCTAGTTAAGTTTGTCCTCATATCTCAGCTTTGGGATGAGATAGGCTGAAAATAATCACACCTTTGTGTAAGTCAGGACCTGCCTAATCAACACCGTGAGTTTGGAAGAAATCTGAGACGGTCAAAGATTTAGTCTAAAAAAACACAAAGGGGTACCCCTTAGTGTTTTTTGGGTGAACTATGTGACCTCCTCAGATCTTCTTCAAACCCACACCGTGTGTCAGAGAGGTCCTGACAAAGACAGTGGTGTGGTAATTTTTGCCCTACCACATCCCAAAGCTGAGATATAGGGACATGTTTTGCTGCATAAAATGTATAACTGTAAATTTCATGATGGGATTCCTACTTCCAGTGAAGCTAGGTAAACACAAGAGTAGAAGGGTGCAATCAGAAAAGCCTAGTCAGTCCAATATATCCTACATTGCATCTGTATTTTGCTTTATTGGACGTATAAAAAGCTCATAAAATTAATTCCAATATATTCAACACCAATAAACCTATTGAGAGAAATTCCCAGTTAAGTTTGTCCTCATATCTCAGCTTTGGGATGAGATAGACTGAAAATAATCACACCTTTGTGTAAGTCAGGACCTGCCTAATCAACACCGTGAGTTTTTAAGAAATCTGAGACGGTCAAAAATTGAGTCTAAAAAAACACAAAGGGGTACCCCTTAGTGTTTTTTGGGTGAAATATGTGACCTCCTCAGATCTTCTTCAAACCCACACCGTGTGTCAGAGAGGTCCTGACAAAGACAGTGGTGTGGTAATTGTTGCCCTACCACATCCCAAAGCTAAGATATAGGGACATGTTGTGCTGCATAAAATGTATAACTGTAAATTTCATGATGGGATTCCTACTTCCAGTGAAGCTAGGTAAACACAAGAGTAGAAGGGTGCAATCAGAAAAGCCTAGTCAGTCCAATATATCCTACATTGCATCTGTATTTTGCTTTATTGGACGTATAAAAAGCTCATAAATTGAATTCCAATATATTCAACACCAATAAACCTATTGAGAGAAAATCCTAGTTAAGTTTGTCCTCATATCTCAGCTTTGGGATGAGATAGGCTGAAAATAATCACACCTTTGTGTAAGTCAGGACCTGCCTAATCAACACCGTGAGTTTGGAAGAAATCTGAGATGGTCAAAAATTTAGTCTAAAAAACACAAAGGGGTACCCCTTAGTGTTTTTTTGGGTGAAATATGTGACCTCCTCAACTCTTCTTCAAACCCACACCGTGTGTCAGAGAGGTCCTGATGAAGACAGTGGTGTGGTAATTTTTGCCCTACCACATCCCAAAGCTGAGATATAGGGACATGTTGTGCTGCATAAAATGTATAACTGTAAATTTCATGATGGGATTCCTACTTCCAGTGAAGCTAGGTAAACACAAGAGTAGAAGGGTGCAATCAGAAAAGCCTAGTCAGTCCAATATATCCTACATTGCATCTGTATTTTGCTTTATTGGACGTATAAAAAGCTCATAAATTGAATTCCAATATATTCAACACCAATAAACCTATTGAGAGAAAATCCTAGTTAAGTTTGTCCTCATATCTCAGCTTTGGGATGAGATAGGCTGAAAATAATCACACCTTTGTGTAAGTCAGGACCTGCCTAATCAACACCGTGAGTTTGGAAGAAATCTGAGACGGTCAAAGATTTAGTCTAAAAAAACACAAAGGGGTACCCCTTAGTGTTTTTTGGGTGAACTATGTGACCTCCTCAGATCTTCTTCAAACCCACACCGTGTGTCAGAGAGGTCCTGACAAAGACAGTGGTGTGGTAATTGTTGCCCTACCACATCCCAAAGCTAAGATATAGGGACATGTTGTGCTGCATAAAATGTATAACTGTAAATTTCATGATGGGATTCCTACTTCCAGTGAAGCTAGGTAAACACATGAGTAGAAGGGTGCGATCAGAAAAGCCTAGTCAGTCCAATATATCCTACATTGCATCTGTATTTTGCTTTATTGGACGTATAAAAAGCTCATAAATTGAATTCCAATATATTCAACACCAATAAACCTATTGAGAGAAAATCCCAGTTAAGTTTGTCCTCATATCTCAGCTTTGGGATTAGATAGGCTGAAAATAATCACACCCCTGTGTAAGTCAGGACCTGCTTAATCAACATCGTAAGTTTGGAAGAAATCTGAGACGGTCAAAATTTTAGTCAAAAAAAAAAAAAAAACACAAAGGGGTACCCCTTAGTGTTTTTTTGGGTGAAAAAAAGTATCCTCCTCAGATCTTCTTCAAACTCACACCGTGTGTCAAGGACGTCCTGACGACGAGAATGGTGTGGTAATTTTTGCCCTACCACATCCCAAAGCTGAGATATAGGGACATGTTGTACTGCATAAAATGTATAACTGTAAATTTCATGATGGGATTCCTACTTCCAGTGAAGCTAGGTAAACACAAGAGTAGAAGGGTGCGATCAGAAAAGCCTAGTCAGTCCAATATATCCTACATTGCATCTGTATATTGCTTTATTGGACATATAACAAGCTCATAAATTGAATTCCAATATATTCAACACCAATAAACCTATTGAGAGAAAATCCCAGTTAAGTTTGTCCTCATATCTCAGCTTTGGGATGAGATAGGCTGAAAATAATCACACCTTTGTGTAAGTCAGGACCTGCCTAATCAACATCATGAGTTTGGAAGAAATCTGAGACGGTCAAAAATTGAGTCTAAAAAAACACAAAGGGGTACCCCTTAGTGTTTTTTTGGGTGAAATATGTGACCTCCTCAGCTCTTCTTCAAACCCACACCATGTGTCAGGGAGGTCCTGACAAAGACAGTGGTGTGGTAATTGTTGCCCTACCACATCCCAAAGCTGAGATATAGGGACATGTTTTGCTGCATAAAATGTATAACTGTAAATTTCATGATGGGATTCCTTCTTCCAGTGAAGCTAGGTAAACACATGAGTAGAAGGGTGCGATCAGAAAAGCCTAGTCAGTCCAATATATCCTACATTGCATCTGTATTTTGCTTTATTGGACGTATAAAAAGCTCATAAATTGAATTCCAATATATTCAACACCAATAAACCTATTGAGAGAAAATCCCAGTTAAGTTTGTCCTCATATCTCAGCTTTGGGATGAGATAGGCTGAAAATAATCACACCTTTGTGTAAGTCAGGACCTGCCTAATCAATATCGTGAGTTTGGAAGAAATCTGAGACGGTCAAAAATTGAGTCTAAAAAAACACAAAGGGGTACCCCTTAGTGTTTTTTTGGGTGAAATATGTGACCTCCTCAGCTCTTCTTCAAACCCACACCATGTGAAAGGGAGGTCCTGACAAAGACAGTGGTGTGGTAATTGTTGCCCTACCACATCCCAAAGCTGAGATATAGGGACATGTTTTGCTGCATAAAATGTATAACTGTAAATTTCATGATGGGATTCCTACTTCCAGTGAAGCTAGGTAAACACAAGAGTAGAAGGGTGCGATCAGAAAAGCCTAGTCAGTCCAATATATCCTACATTGCATCTGTATTTTGCTTTATTGGACGTATAACAAGTTCATAAATTTAATTCCAATATATTCAACACCAATAAACCAATTGAGAGAAAATCCCAGTTACGTAAGTCCTCAATTCTCAGCTTTGGGATTAGATAGGCTGAAAATAATCACACCCCTGTGTAAGTCAGGACCTGCTTAATCAACATCGTAAGTTTGGAAGAAATCTGAGACGGTCAAAATTTTAGTCAAAACAAAAAAAACACAAAGGGGTACCCCTTAGTGTTTTTTTGGGTGAAACATGTGACCTCCTCAGCTCTTCTTCAAACCCACACCGTGTGTCAGAGAGGTCCTGACGAAGACAGTGGTGTGGTAATTTTTGCCCTACCACATCCCAAAGCTGAGATATAGGGACATGTTGTACTGCATAAAATGTATAACTGTAAATTTCATGATGGGATTCCTACTTCCAGTGAAGCTAGGTAAACACAAGAGTAGAAGGGTGCGATCAGAAAAGCCTAGTCAGTCCAATATATCCTACATTGCATCTGTATATTGCTTTATTGGACATATAACAAGCTCATAAATTGAATTCCAATATATTCAACACCAATAAACCTATTGAGAGAAAATCCCAGTTAAGTTTGTCCTCATATCTCAGCTTTGGGATGAGATAGGCTGAAAATAATCACACCTTTGTGTAAGTCAGGACCTGCCTAATCAACATCATGAGTTTGGAAGAAATCTGAGACGGTCAAAAATTGAGTCTAAAAAAACACAAAGGGGTACCCCTTAGTGTTTTTTTGGGTGAAATATGTGACCTCCTCAGCTCTTCTTCAAACCCACACCATGTGTCAGGGAGGTCCTGACGAAGACAGTGGTGTGGTAATTTTTGCCATACCACATCCCAAAGCTAAGATATAGGGACATGTTGTGCTGCATAAAATGTATAACTGTAAATTTCATGATGGGATTCCTACTTCCAGTGAAGCTAGGTAAACACAAGAGTAGAAGGGTGCAATCAGAAAAGCCTAGTCAGTCCAATATATCCTACATTGCATCTGTATTTTGCTTTATCGGACGTATAAAAAGCTCATAAATTGAATTCCAATATATTCAACACCAATAAACCTATTGAGAGAAAATCCTAGTTAAGTTTGTCCTCATATCTCAGCTTTGGGATGAGATAGGCTGAAAATAATCACACCTTTGTGTAAGTCAGGACCTGCCTAATCAACACCGTGAGTTTGGAAGAAATCTGAGATGGTCAAAAATTTAGTCTAAAAAACACAAAGGGGTACCCTTTAGTGTTTTTTTGGGTGAAATATGTGACCTCCTCAGCTCTTCTTCAAACCCACACCGTGTGTCAGAGAGGTCCTGACGAAGACAGTGGTGTGGTAATTTTTGCCCTACCACATCCCAAAGCTGAGATATAGGGACATGTTTTGCTGCATAAAATGTATAACTGTAAATTTCATGATGGGATTCCTACTTCCAGTGAAGCTAGGTAAACACAAGAGTAGAAGGGTGCAATCAGAAAAGCCTAGTCAGTCCAATATATCCTACATTGCATCTGTATTTTGCTTTATTGGACGTATAAAAAGCTCATAAAATTAATTCCAATATATTCAACACCAATAAACCTATTGAGAGAAATTCCCAGTTAAGTTTGTCCTCATATCTCAGCTTTGGGATGAGATAGACTGAAAATAATCACACCTTTGTGTAAGTCAGGACCTGCCTAATCAACACCGTGAGTTTTTAAGAAATCTGAGACGGTCAAAAATTGAGTCTAAAAAAACACAAAGGGGTACCCCTTAGTGTTTTTTGGGTGAAATATGTGACCTCCTCAGATCTTCTTCAAACCCACACCGTGTGTCAGAGAGGTCCTGACAAAGACAGTGGTGTGGTAATTGTTGCCCTACCACATCCCAAAGCTAAGATATAGGGACATGTTGTGCTGCATAAAATGTATAACTGTAAATTTCATGATGGGATTCCTACTTCCAGTGAAGCTAGGTAAACACAAGAGTAGAAGGGTGCAATCAGAAAAGCCTAGTCAGTCCAATATATCCTACATTGCATCTGTATTTTGCTTTATTGGACGTATAAAAAGCTCATAAATTGAATTCCAATATATTCAACACCAATAAACCTATTGAGAGAAAATCCTAGTTAAGTTTGTCCTCATATCTCAGCTTTGGGATGAGATAGGCTGAAAATAATCACACCTTTGTGTAAGTCAGGACCTGCCTAATCAACACCGTGAGTTTGGAAGAAATCTGAGATGGTCAAAAATTTAGTCTAAAAAACACAAAGGGGTACCCCTTAGTGTTTTTTTGGGTGAAATATGTGACCTCCTCAACTCTTCTTCAAACCCACACCGTGTGTCAGAGAGGTCCTGATGAAGACAGTGGTGTGGTAATTTTTGCCCTACCACATCCCAAAGCTGAGATATAGGGACATGTTGTGCTGCATAAAATGTATAACTGTAAATTTCATGATGGGATTCCTACTTCCAGTGAAGCTAGGTAAACACAAGAGTAGAAGGGTGCAATCAGAAAAGCCTAGTCAGTCCAATATATCCTACATTGCATCTGTATTTTGCTTTATTGGACGTATAAAAAGCTCATAAATTGAATTCCAATATATTCAACACCAATAAACCTATTGAGAGAAAATCCTAGTTAAGTTTGTCCTCATATCTCAGCTTTGGGATGAGATAGGCTGAAAATAATCACACCTTTGTGTAAGTCAGGACCTGCCTAATCAACACCGTGAGTTTGGAAGAAATCTGAGACGGTCAAAGATTTAGTCTAAAAAAACACAAAGGGGTACCCCTTAGTGTTTTTTGGGTGAACTATGTGACCTCCTCAGATCTTCTTCAAACCCACACCGTGTGTCAGAGAGGTCCTGACAAAGACAGTGGTGTGGTAATTTTTGCCCTACCACATCCCAAAGCTGAGATATAGGGACATGTTTTGCTGCATAAAATGTATAACTGTAAATTTCATGATGGGATTCCTACTTCCAGTGAAGCTAGGTAAACACAAGAGTAGAAGGGTGCAATCAGAAAAGCCTAGTCAGTCCAATATATCCTACATTGCATCTGTATTTTGCTTTATTGGACGTATAAAAAGCTCATAAAATTAATTCCAATATATTCAACACCAATAAACCTATTGAGAGAAATTCCCAGTTAAGTTTGTCCTCATATCTCAGCTTTGGGATGAGATAGACTGAAAATAATCACACCTTTGTGTAAGTCAGGACCTGCCTAATCAACACCGTGAGTTTTTAAGAAATCTGAGACGGTCAAAAATTGAGTCTAAAAAAACACAAAGGGGTACCCCTTAGTGTTTTTTGGGTGAAATATGTGACCTCCTCAGATCTTCTTCAAACCCACACCGTGTGTCAGAGAGGTCCTGACAAAGACAGTGGTGTGGTAATTGTTGCCCTACCACATCCCAAAGCTAAGATATAGGGACATGTTGTGCTGCATAAAATGTATAACTGTAAATTTCATGATGGGATTCCTACTTCCAGTGAAGCTAGGTAAACACAAGAGTAGAAGGGTGCAATCAGAAAAGCCTAGTCAGTCCAATATATCCTACATTGCATCTGTATTTTGCTTTATTGGACGTATAAAAAGCTCATAAATTGAATTCCAATATATTCAACACCAATAAACCTATTGAGAGAAAATCCTAGTTAAGTTTGTCCTCATATCTCAGCTTTGGGATGAGATAGGCTGAAAATAATCACACCTTTGTGTAAGTCAGGACCTGCCTAATCAACACCGTGAGTTTGGAAGAAATCTGAGATGGTCAAAAATTTAGTCTAAAAAACACAAAGGGGTACCCCTTAGTGTTTTTTTGGGTGAAATATGTGACCTCCTCAACTCTTCTTCAAACCCACACCGTGTGTCAGAGAGGTCCTGATGAAGACAGTGGTGTGGTAATTTTTGCCCTACCACATCCCAAAGCTGAGATATAGGGACATGTTGTGCTGCATAAAATGTATAACTGTAAATTTCATGATGGGATTCCTACTTCCAGTGAAGCTAGGTAAACACAAGAGTAGAAGGGTGCAATCAGAAAAGCCTAGTCAGTCCAATATATCCTACATTGCATCTGTATTTTGCTTTATTGGACGTATAAAAAGCTCATAAATTGAATTCCAATATATTCAACACCAATAAACCTATTGAGAGAAAATCCTAGTTAAGTTTGTCCTCATATCTCAGCTTTGGGATGAGATAGGCTGAAAATAATCACACCTTTGTGTAAGTCAGGACCTGCCTAATCAACACCGTGAGTTTGGAAGAAATCTGAGACGGTCAAAGATTTAGTCTAAAAAAACACAAAGGGGTACCCCTTAGTGTTTTTTGGGTGAACTATGTGACCTCCTCAGATCTTCTTCAAACCCACACCGTGTGTCAGAGAGGTCCTGACAAAGACAGTGGTGTGGTAATTGTTGCCCTACCACATCCCAAAGCTAAGATATAGGGACATGTTGTGCTGCATAAAATGTATAACTGTAAATTTCATGATGGGATTCCTACTTCCAGTGAAGCTAGGTAAACACATGAGTAGAAGGGTGCGATCAGAAAAGCCTAGTCAGTCCAATATATCCTACATTGCATCTGTATTTTGCTTTATTGGACGTATAAAAAGCTCATAAATTGAATTCCAATATATTCAACACCAATAAACCTATTGAGAGAAAATCCCAGTTAAGTTTGTCCTCATATCTCAGCTTTGGGATTAGATAGGCTGAAAATAATCACACCCCTGTGTAAGTCAGGACCTGCTTAATCAACATCGTAAGTTTGGAAGAAATCTGAGACGGTCAAAATTTTAGTCAAAAAAAAAAAAAAAACACAAAGGGGTACCCCTTAGTGTTTTTTTGGGTGAAAAAAAGTATCCTCCTCAGATCTTCTTCAAACTCACACCGTGTGTCAAGGACGTCCTGACGACGAGAATGGTGTGGTAATTTTTGCCCTACCACATCCCAAAGCTGAGATATAGGGACATGTTGTACTGCATAAAATGTATAACTGTAAATTTCATGATGGGATTCCTACTTCCAGTGAAGCTAGGTAAACACAAGAGTAGAAGGGTGCGATCAGAAAAGCCTAGTCAGTCCAATATATCCTACATTGCATCTGTATATTGCTTTATTGGACATATAACAAGCTCATAAATTGAATTCCAATATATTCAACACCAATAAACCTATTGAGAGAAAATCCCAGTTAAGTTTGTCCTCATATCTCAGCTTTGGGATGAGATAGGCTGAAAATAATCACACCTTTGTGTAAGTCAGGACCTGCCTAATCAACATCATGAGTTTGGAAGAAATCTGAGACGGTCAAAAATTGAGTCTAAAAAAACACAAAGGGGTACCCCTTAGTGTTTTTTTGGGTGAAATATGTGACCTCCTCAGCTCTTCTTCAAACCCACACCATGTGTCAGGGAGGTCCTGACAAAGACAGTGGTGTGGTAATTGTTGCCCTACCACATCCCAAAGCTGAGATATAGGGACATGTTTTGCTGCATAAAATGTATAACTGTAAATTTCATGATGGGATTCCTTCTTCCAGTGAAGCTAGGTAAACACATGAGTAGAAGGGTGCGATCAGAAAAGCCTAGTCAGTCCAATATATCCTACATTGCATCTGTATTTTGCTTTATTGGACGTATAAAAAGCTCATAAATTGAATTCCAATATATTCAACACCAATAAACCTATTGAGAGAAAATCCCAGTTAAGTTTGTCCTCATATCTCAGCTTTGGGATGAGATAGGCTGAAAATAATCACACCTTTGTGTAAGTCAGGACCTGCCTAATCAATATCGTGAGTTTGGAAGAAATCTGAGACGGTCAAAAATTGAGTCTAAAAAAACACAAAGGGGTACCCCTTAGTGTTTTTTTGGGTGAAATATGTGACCTCCTCAGCTCTTCTTCAAACCCACACCATGTGAAAGGGAGGTCCTGACAAAGACAGTGGTGTGGTAATTGTTGCCCTACCACATCCCAAAGCTGAGATATAGGGACATGTTTTGCTGCATAAAATGTATAACTGTAAATTTCATGATGGGATTCCTACTTCCAGTGAAGCTAGGTAAACACAAGAGTAGAAGGGTGCGATCAGAAAAGCCTAGTCAGTCCAATATATCCTACATTGCATCTGTATTTTGCTTTATTGGACGTATAACAAGTTCATAAATTTAATTCCAATATATTCAACACCAATAAACCAATTGAGAGAAAATCCCAGTTACGTAAGTCCTCAATTCTCAGCTTTGGGATTAGATAGGCTGAAAATAATCACACCCCTGTGTAAGTCAGGACCTGCTTAATCAACATCGTAAGTTTGGAAGAAATCTGAGACGGTCAAAATTTTAGTCAAAACAAAAAAAACACAAAGGGGTACCCCTTAGTGTTTTTTTGGGTGAAACATGTGACCTCCTCAGCTCTTCTTCAAACCCACACCGTGTGTCAGAGAGGTCCTGACGAAGACAGTGGTGTGGTAATTTTTGCCCTACCACATCCCAAAGCTGAGATATAGGGACATGTTGTACTGCATAAAATGTATAACTGTAAATTTCATGATGGGATTCCTACTTCCAGTGAAGCTAGGTAAACACAAGAGTAGAAGGGTGCGATCAGAAAAGCCTAGTCAGTCCAATATATCCTACATTGCATCTGTATATTGCTTTATTGGACATATAACAAGCTCATAAATTGAATTCCAATATATTCAACACCAATAAACCTATTGAGAGAAAATCCCAGTTAAGTTTGTCCTCATATCTCAGCTTTGGGATGAGATAGGCTGAAAATAATCACACCTTTGTGTAAGTCAGGACCTGCCTAATCAACATCATGAGTTTGGAAGAAATCTGAGACGGTCAAAAATTGAGTCTAAAAAAACACAAAGGGGTACCCCTTAGTGTTTTTTTGGGTGAAATATGTGACCTCCTCAGCTCTTCTTCAAACCCACACCATGTGTCAGGGAGGTCCTGACAAAGACAGTGGTGTGGTAATTGTTGCCCTACCACATCCCAAAGCTGAGATATAGGGACATGTTTTGCTGCATAAAATGTATAACTGTAAATTTCATGATGGGATTCCTTCTTCCAGTGAAGCTAGGTAAACACATGAGTAGAAGGGTGCGATCAGAAAAGCCTAGTCAGTCCAATATATCCTACATTGCATCTGTATTTTGCTTTATTGGACGTATAACAAGTTCATGAATTTAATTCCAATATATTCAACACCAATAAACCAATTGAGAGAAAATCCCAGTTACGTAAGTCCTCAATTCTCAGCTTTGGGATTAGATAGGCTGAAAATAATCACACCCCTGTGTAAGTCAGGACCTGCTTAATCAACATCGTAAGTTTGGAAGAAATCTGAGACGGTCAAAATTTTAGTCAAAACAAAAAAAACACAAAGGGGTACCCCTTAGTGTTTTTTTGGGTGAAACATGTGACCTCCTCAGCTCTTCTTCAAACCCACACCGTGTGTCAGAGAGGTCCTGACGAAGACAGTGGTGTGGTAATTTTTGCCCTACCACATCCCAAAGCTGAGATATAGGGACATGTTGTACTGCATAAAATGTATAACTGTAAATTTCATGATGGGATTCCTACTTCCAGTGAAGCTAGGTAAACACAAGAGTAGAAGGGTGCGATCAGAAAAGCCTAGTCAGTCCAATATATCCTACATTGCATCTGTATATTGCTTTATTGGACATATAACAAGCTCATAAATTGAATTCCAATATATTCAACACCAATAAACCTATTGAGAGAAAATCCCAGTTAAGTTTGTCCTCATATCTCAGCTTTGGGATGAGATAGGCTGAAAATAATCACACCTTTGTGTAAGTCAGGACCTGCCTAATCAATATCGTGAGTTTGGAAGAAATCTGAGACGGTCAAAAATTGAGTCTAAAAAAACACAAAGGGGTACCCCTTAGTGTTTTTTTGGGTGAAATATGTGACCTCCTCAGCTCTTCTTCAAACCCACACCGTGTGTCAGAGAGGTCCTGACGAAGACAGTGGTGTGGTAATTTTTGCCCTACCACATCCCAAAGCTGAGATATAGGGACATGTTTTGCTGCATAAAATGTATAACTGTAAATTTCATGATGGGATTCCTACTTCCAGTGAAGCTAGGTAAACACAAGAGTAGAAGGGTGTAATCAGAAAAGCCTAGTCAGTCCAATATATCCTACATTGCATCTGTATTTTGCTTTATTGGACGTATAAAAAGCTCATAAAATTAATTCCAATATATTCAACACCAATAAACCTATTGAGAGAAATTCCCAGTTAAGTTTGTCCTCATATCTCAGCTTTGGGAAGAGATAGACTGAAAATAATCACACCTTTGTGTAAGTCAGGACCTGCCTAATCAACACCGTGAGTTTTTAAGAAATCTGAGACGGTCAAAAATTGAGTCTAAAAAAACACAAAGGGGTACACCTTAGTGTTTTTTGGGTGAAATATGTGACCTCCTCAGATCTTCTTCAAACCCACACCGTGTGTCAGAGAGGTCCTGACAAAGACAGTGGTGTGGTAATTGTTGCCCTACCACATCCCAAAGCTAAGATATAGGGACATGTTGTGCTGCATAAAATGTATAACTGTAAATTTCATGATGGGATTCCTACTTCCAGTGAAGCTAGGTAAACACAAGAGTAGAAGGGTGCAATCAGAAAAGCCTAGTCAGTCCAATATATCCTACATTGCATCTGTATTTTGCTTTATTGGACGTATAAAAAGCTCATAAATTGAATTCCAATATATTCAACACCAATAAACCTATTGAGAGAAAATCCTAGTTAAGTTTGTCCTCATATCTCAGCTTTGGGATGAGATAGGCTGAAAATAATCACACCTTTGTGTAAGTCAGGACCTGCCTAATCAACACCGTGAGTTTGGAAGAAATCTGAGATGGTCAAAAATTTAGTCTAAAAAACACAAAGGGGTACCCCTTAGTGTTTTTTTGGGTGAAATATGTGACCTCCTCAACTCTTCTTCAAACCCACACCGTGTGTCAGAGAGGTCCTGATGAAGACAGTGGTGTGGTAATTTTTGCCCTACCACATCCCAAAGCTAAGATATAGGGACATGTTGTACTGCATAAAATGTATAACTGTAAATTTCATGATGGGATTCCTACTTCCAGTGAAGCTAGGTAAACACAAGAGTAGAAGGGTGCAATCAGAAAAGCCTAGTCAGTCCAATATATCCTACATTGCATCTGTATTTTGCTTTATTGGACGTATAAAAAGCTCATAAATTGAATTCCAATATATTCAACACCAATAAACCTATTGAGAGAAAATCCTAGTTAAGTTTGTCCTCATATCTCAGCTTTGGGATGAGATAGGCTGAAAATAATCACACCTTTGTGTAAGTCAGGACCTGCCTAATCAACACCGTGAGTTTGGAAGAAATCTGAGACGGTCAAAAATTTAGACTAAAAAAACACAAAGGGGTACCCCTTAGTGTTTTTTGGGTGAAATATGTGACCTCCTCAGATCTTCTTCAAACCCACACCGTGTGTCAGAGAGGTCCTGACAAAGACAGTGGTGTGGTAATTGTTGCCCTACCACATCCCAAAGCTAAGATATAGGGACATGTTGTGCTGCATAAAATGTATAACTGTAAATTTCATGATGGGATTCCTACTTCCAGTGAAGCTAGGTAAACACATGAGTAGAAGGGTGCGATCAGAAAAGCCTAGTCAGTCCAATATATCCTACATTGCATCTGTATTTTGCTTTATTGGACGTATAAAAAGCTCATAAATTGAATTCCAATATATTCAACACCAATAAACCTATTGAGAGAAAATCCCAGTTAAGTTTGTCCTCATATCTCAGCTTTGGGATGAGATAGGCTGAAAATAATCACACCTTTGTGTAAGTCAGGACCTGCCTAATCAACATCGTGAGTTTGGAAGAAATCTGAGACGGTCAAAAATTGAGTCTAAAAAAACACAAAGGGGTACCCCTTAGTGTTTTTTTGGGTGAAATATGTGACCTCCTCAGCTCTTCTTCAAACCCACACCATGTGTCAGGGAGGTCCTGACAAAGACAGTGGTGTGGTAATTGTTGCCCTACCACATCCCAAAGCTGAGATATAGGGACATGTTTTGCTGCATAGAATGTACAACTGTAAATTTCATGATGGGATTCCTTCTTCCAGTGAAGCTAGGTAAACACATGAGTAGAAGGGTGCGATCAGAAAAGCCTAGTCAGTCCAATATATCCTACATTGCATCTGTATTTTGCTTTATTGGATGTATAAAAAGCTCATAAATTGAATTCCAATATATTCAACACCAATAAACCTATTGAGAGAAAATCCTATTTAAGTTTGTCCTCATATCTCAGCTTTGGGATGAGATAGGCTGAAAATAATCACACCTTTGTGTAAGTCAGGACCTACCTAATCAATATCGTGAGTTTGGAAGAAATCTGAGACGGTCAAAAATTGAGTCTAAAAAAACACAAAGGGGTACCCCTTAGTGTTTTTTTGGGTGAAATATGTGACCTCCTCAGCTCTTCTTCAAACCCACACCATGTGAAAGGGAGGTCCTGACAAAGACAGTGGTGTGGTAATTGTTGCCCTACCACATCCCAAAGCTGAGATATAGGGACATGTTTTGCTGCATAAAATGTATAACTGTAAATTTCATGATGGGATTCCTACTTCCAGTGAAGCTAGGTAAACACAAGAGTAGAAGGGTGCGATCAGAAAAGCCTAGTCAGTCCAATATATCCTACATTGCATCTGTATTTTGCTTTATTGGACGTATAACAAGTTCATAAATTTAATTCCAATATATTCAACACCAATAAACCAATTGAGAGAAAATCCCAGTTACGTAAGTCCTCAATTCTAAGCTTTGGGATTAGATAGGCTGAAAATAATCACACCCCTGTGTAAGTCAGGACCTGCTTAATCAACATCGTAAGTTTGGAAGAAATCTGAGACGGTCAAAATTTTAGTCAAAAAAAAAAAAACACAAAGGGGTACCCCTTAGTGTTTTTTTGCGTGAAAAAAAGTATCCTCCTCAGATCTTCTTCAAACTCACACCGTGTGTCAAGGACGTCCTGACGATGAGAATGGTGTGGTAATTTTTGCCCTACCACATCCCAAAGCTGAGATATAGGGACATGTTGTACTGCATAAAATGTATAACTGTAAATTTCATGATGGGATTCCTACTTCCAGTGAAGCTAGGTAAACACAAGAGTAGAAGGGTGCGATCAGAAAAGCCTAGTCAGTCCAATATATCCTACATTGCATCTGTATATTGCTTTATTGGACATATAACAAGCTCATAAATTTAATTCCAATATATTCAACACCAATAAACCTATTGAGAGAAAATCCCAGTTAAGTTTGTCCTCATATCTCAGCTTTGGGATGAGATAGGCTGAAAATAATCACACCTTTGTGTAAGTCAGGACCTGCCTAATCAACACCGTGAGTTTGGAAGAAATATGAGACGGTCAAAAATTGAGTCTAAAAAAACACAAAGGGGTACCCCTTAGTGTTTTTTGGGTGAAATATGTGACCTCCTCAGATCTTCTTCAAACCCACACCGTGTGTCAGAGAGGTCCTGATGACGAGAATGGTGTGGTAATTGTTGCCCTACCACATCCCAAAGCTGAGATATAGGGACATGTTGTACTGCATAAAATGTATAACTGTAAATTTCATGATGGGATTCCTACTTCCAGTGAAGCTAGGTAAACACATGAGTAGAAGGGCGCGATCAGAAAAGCCTAGTCAGTCCAATATATCCTACATTGCATCTGTATTTTGCTTTATTGGACGTATAAAAAGCTCATAAATTGAATTCCAATATATTCAACACCAATAAACCTATTGAGAGAAAATCCCAGTTAAGTTTGTCCTCATATCTCAGCTTTGGGATGAGATAGGCTGAAAATAATCACACCTTTGTGTAAGTCAGGACCTGCCTAATCAACACCGTGAGTTTGGAAGAAATCTGAGACGGTCAAAAATTTAGACTAAAAAAACACAAAGGGGTACCCCTTAGTGTTTTTTGGGTGAAATATGTGACCTCCTCAGATCTTCTTCAAACCCACACCGTGTGTCAGAGAGGTCCTGACAAAGACAGTGGTGTGGTAATTGTTGCCCTACCACATCCCAAAGCTAAGATATAGGGACATGTTGTGCTGCATAAAATGTATAACTGTAAATTTCATGATGGGATTCCTACTTCCAGTGAAGCTAGGTAAACACATGAGTAGAAGGGTGCGATCAGAAAAGCCTAGTCAGTCCAATATATCCTACATTGCATCTGTATTTTGCTTTATTGGACGTATAAAAAGCTCATAAATTGAATTCCAATATATTCAACACCAATAAACCTATTGAGAGAAAATCCCAGTTAAGTTTGTCCTCATATCTCAGCTTTGGGATGAGATAGGCTGAAAATAATCACACCTTTGTGTAAGTCAGGACCTGCCTAATCAACATCGTGAGTTTGGAAGAAATCTGAGACGGTCAAAAATTGAGTCTAAAAAAACACAAAGGGGTACCCCTTAGTGTTTTTTTGGGTGAAATATGTGACCTCCTCAGCTCTTCTTCAAACCCACACCATGTGTCAGGGAGGTCCTGACAAAGACAGTGGTGTGGTAATTGTTGCCCTACCACATCCCAAAGCTGAGATATAGGGACATGTTTTGCTGCATAGAATGTACAACTGTAAATTTCATGATGGGATTCCTTCTTCCAGTGAAGCTAGGTAAACACATGAGTAGAAGGGTGCGATCAGAAAAGCCTAGTCAGTCCAATATATCCTACATTGCATCTGTATTTTGCTTTATTGGATGTATAAAAAGCTCATAAATTGAATTCCAATATATTCAACACCAATAAACCTATTGAGAGAAAATCCTATTTAAGTTTGTCCTCATATCTCAGCTTTGGGATGAGATAGGCTGAAAATAATCACACCTTTGTGTAAGTCAGGACCTACCTAATCAATATCGTGAGTTTGGAAGAAATCTGAGACGGTCAAAAATTGAGTCTAAAAAAACACAAAGGGGTACCCCTTAGTGTTTTTTTGGGTGAAATATGTGACCTCCTCAGCTCTTCTTCAAACCCACACCATGTGAAAGGGAGGTCCTGACAAAGACAGTGGTGTGGTAATTGTTGCCCTACCACATCCCAAAGCTGAGATATAGGGACATGTTTTGCTGCATAAAATGTATAACTGTAAATTTCATGATGGGATTCCTACTTCCAGTGAAGCTAGGTAAACACAAGAGTAGAAGGGTGCGATCAGAAAAGCCTAGTCAGTCCAATATATCCTACATTGCATCTGTATTTTGCTTTATTGGACGTATAACAAGTTCATAAATTTAATTCCAATATATTCAACACCAATAAACCAATTGAGAGAAAATCCCAGTTACGTAAGTCCTCAATTCTAAGCTTTGGGATTAGATAGGCTGAAAATAATCACACCCCTGTGTAAGTCAGGACCTGCTTAATCAACATCGTAAGTTTGGAAGAAATCTGAGACGGTCAAAATTTTAGTCAAAAAAAAAAAAACACAAAGGGGTACCCCTTAGTGTTTTTTTGCGTGAAAAAAAGTATCCTCCTCAGATCTTCTTCAAACTCACACCGTGTGTCAAGGACGTCCTGACGATGAGAATGGTGTGGTAATTTTTGCCCTACCACATCCCAAAGCTGAGATATAGGGACATGTTGTACTGCATAAAATGTATAACTGTAAATTTCATGATGGGATTCCTACTTCCAGTGAAGCTAGGTAAACACAAGAGTAGAAGGGTGCGATCAGAAAAGCCTAGTCAGTCCAATATATCCTACATTGCATCTGTATATTGCTTTATTGGACATATAACAAGCTCATAAATTTAATTCCAATATATTCAACACCAATAAACCTATTGAGAGAAAATCCCAGTTAAGTTTGTCCTCATATCTCAGCTTTGGGATGAGATAGGCTGAAAATAATCACACCTTTGTGTAAGTCAGGACCTGCCTAATCAACACCGTGAGTTTGGAAGAAATATGAGACGGTCAAAAATTGAGTCTAAAAAAACACAAAGGGGTACCCCTTAGTGTTTTTTGGGTGAAATATGTGACCTCCTCAGATCTTCTTCAAACCCACACCGTGTGTCAGAGAGGTCCTGATGACGAGAATGGTGTGGTAATTGTTGCCCTACCACATCCCAAAGCTGAGATATAGGGACATGTTGTACTGCATAAAATGTATAACTGTAAATTTCATGATGGGATTCCTACTTCCAGTGAAGCTAGGTAAACACATGAGTAGAAGGGCGCGATCAGAAAAGCCTAGTCAGTCCAATATATCCTACATTGCATCTGTATTTTGCTTTATTGGACGTATAAAAAGCTCATAAATTGAATTCCAATATATTCAACACCAATAAACCTATTGAGAGAAAATCCCAGTTAAGTTTGTCCTCATATCTCAGCTTTGGGATGAGATAGGCTGAAAATAATCACACCTTTGTGTAAGTCAGGACCTGCCTAATCAACATCGTGAGTTTGGAAGAAATCTGAGACGGTCAAAAATTGAGTCTAAAAAACACAAAGGGGTACCCCTTAGTGTTTTTTGGGTGAAATATGTGACCTCCTCAGCTCTTCTTCAAACCCACACCATGTGAAAGGGAGGTCCTGACAAAGACAGTGGTGTGGTAATTGTTGCCCTACCACATCCCAAAGCTGAGATATAGGGACATGTTTTGCTGCATAAAATGTATAACTGTAAATTTCATGATGGGATTCCTACTTCCAGTGAAGCTAGGTAAACACAAGAGTAGAAGGGTGCGATCAGAAAAGCCTAGTCAGTCCAATATATCCTACATTGCATCTGTATATTGCTTTATTGGACATATAACAAGCTCATAAATTGAATTCCAATATATTCAACACCAATAAACCTATTGAGAGAAAATCCCAGTTAAGTTTGTCCTCATATCTCAGCTTTGGGATGAGATAGGCTGAAAATAATCACACCTTTGTGTAAGTCAGGACCTGCCTAATCAACATCGTGAGTTTGGAAGAAATCTGAGACGGTCAAAAATTGAGTCTAAAAAAACACAAAGGGGTACCCCTTAGTGTTTTTTTGGGTGAAATATGTGACCTCCTCAGCTCTTCTTCAAACCCACACCATGTGTCAGGGAGGTCCTGACAAAGACAGTGGTGTGGTAATTGTTGCCCTACCACATCCCAAAGCTGAGATATAGGGACATGTTTTGCTGCATAAAATGTATAACTGTAAATTTCATGATGGGATTCCTTCTTCCAGTGAAGCTAGGTAAACACATGAGTAGAAGGGTGCGATCAGAAAAGCCTAGTCAGTCCAATATATCCTACATTGCATCTGTATTTTGCTTTATTGGACGTATAAAAAGCTCATAAATTGAATTCCAATATATTCAACACCAATAAACCTATTGAGAGAAAATCCCAGTTAAGTTTGTCCTCATATCTCAGCTTTGGGATGAGATAGGCTGAAAATAATCACACCTTTGTGTAAGTCAGGACCTGCCTAATCAATATCGTGAGTTTGGAAGAAATCTGAGACGGTCAAAAATTGAGTCTAAAAAAACACAAAGGGGTACCCCTTAGTGTTTTTTTGGGTGAAATATGTGACCTCCTCAGCTCTTCTTCAAACCCACACCATGTGAAAGGGAGGTCCTGACAAAGACAGTGGTGTGGTAATTGTTGCCCTACCACATCCCAAAGCTGAGATATAGGGACATGTTTTGCTGCATAAAATGTATAACTGTAAATTTCATGATGGGATTCCTACTTCCAGTGAAGCTAGGTAAACACAAGAGTAGAAGGGTGCGATCAGAAAAGCCTAGTCAGTCCAATATATCCTACATTGCATCTGTATTTTGCTTTATTGGACGTATAACAAGTTCATAAATTTAATTCCAATATATTCAACACCAATAAACCAATTGAGAGAAAATCCCAGTTACGTAAGTCCTCAATTCTCAGCTTTGGGATTAGATAGGCTGAAAATAATCACACCCCTGTGTAAGTCAGGACCTGCTTAATCAACATCGTAAGTTTGGAAGAAATCTGAGACGGTCAAAATTTTAGTCAAAACAAAAAAAACACAAAGGGGTACCCCTTAGTGTTTTTTTGGGTGAAACATGTGACCTCCTCAGCTCTTCTTCAAACCCACACCGTGTGTCAGAGAGGTCCTGACGAAGACAGTGGTGTGGTAATTTTTGCCCTACCACATCCCAAAGCTGAGATATAGGGACATGTTGTACTGCATAAAATGTATAACTGTAAATTTCATGATGGGATTCCTACTTCCAGTGAAGCTAGGTAAACACAAGAGTAGAAGGGTGCGATCAGAAAAGCCTAGTCAGTCCAATATATCCTACATTGCATCTGTATATTGCTTTATTGGACATATAACAAGCTCATAAATTGAATTCCAATATATTCAACACCAATAAACCTATTGAGAGAAAATCCCAGTTAAGTTTGTCCTCATATCTCAGCTTTGGGATGAGATAGGCTGAAAATAATCACACCTTTGTGTAAGTCAGGACCTGCCTAATCAACATCATGAGTTTGGAAGAAATCTGAGACGGTCAAAAATTGAGTCTAAAAAAACACAAAGGGGTACCCCTTAGTGTTTTTTTGGGTGAAATATGTGACCTCCTCAGCTCTTCTTCAAACCCACACCATGTGTCAGGGAGGTCCTGACAAAGACAGTGGTGTGGTAATTGTTGCCCTACCACATCCCAAAGCTGAGATATAGGGACATGTTTTGCTGCATAAAATGTATAACTGTAAATTTCATGATGGGATTCCTTCTTCCAGTGAAGCTAGGTAAACACATGAGTAGAAGGGTGCGATCAGAAAAGCCTAGTCAGTCCAATATATCCTACATTGCATCTGTATTTTGCTTTATTGGACGTATAACAAGTTCATGAATTTAATTCCAATATATTCAACACCAATAAACCAATTGAGAGAAAATCCCAGTTACGTAAGTCCTCAATTCTCAGCTTTGGGATTAGATAGGCTGAAAATAATCACACCCCTGTGTAAGTCAGGACCTGCTTAATCAACATCGTAAGTTTGGAAGAAATCTGAGACGGTCAAAATTTTAGTCAAAACAAAAAAAACACAAAGGGGTACCCCTTAGTGTTTTTTTGGGTGAAACATGTGACCTCCTCAGCTCTTCTTCAAACCCACACCGTGTGTCAGAGAGGTCCTGACGAAGACAGTGGTGTGGTAATTTTTGCCCTACCACATCCCAAAGCTGAGATATAGGGACATGTTGTACTGCATAAAATGTATAACTGTAAATTTCATGATGGGATTCCTACTTCCAGTGAAGCTAGGTAAACACAAGAGTAGAAGGGTGCGATCAGAAAAGCCTAGTCAGTCCAATATATCCTACATTGCATCTGTATATTGCTTTATTGGACATATAACAAGCTCATAAATTGAATTCCAATATATTCAACACCAATAAACCTATTGAGAGAAAATCCCAGTTAAGTTTGTCCTCATATCTCAGCTTTGGGATGAGATAGGCTGAAAATAATCACACCTTTGTGTAAGTCAGGACCTGCCTAATCAATATCGTGAGTTTGGAAGAAATCTGAGACGGTCAAAAATTAAGTCTAAAAAAACACAAAGGGGTACCCCTTAGTGTTTTTTTGGGTGAAATATGTGACCTCCTCAGCTCTTCTTCAAACCCACACCGTGTGTCAGAGAGGTCCTGACGAAGACAGTGGTGTGGTAATTTTTGCCCTACCACATCCCAAAGCTGAGATATAGGGACATGTTTTGCTGCATAAAATGTATAACTGTAAATTTCATGATGGGATTCCTACTTCCAGTGAAGCTAGGTAAACACAAGAGTAGAAGGGTGCAATCAGAAAAGCCTAGTCAGTCCAATATATCCTACATTGCATCTGTATTTTGCTTTATTGGACGTATAAAAAGCTCATAAAATTAATTCCAATATATTCAACACCAATAAACCTATTGAGAGAAATTCCCAGTTAAGTTTGTCCTCATATCTCAGCTTTGGGAAGAGATAGACTGAAAATAATCACACCTTTGTGTAAGTCAGGACCTGCCTAATCAACACCGTGAGTTTTTAAGAAATCTGAGACGGTCAAAAATTGAGTCTAAAAAAACACAAAGGGGTACACCTTAGTGTTTTTTGGGTGAAATATGTGACCTCCTCAGATCTTCTTCAAACCCACACCGTGTGTCAGAGAGGTCCTGACAAAGACAGTGGTGTGGTAATTGTTGCCCTACCACATCCCAAAGCTAAGATATAGGGACATGTTGTGCTGCATAAAATGTATAACTGTAAATTTCATGATGGGATTCCTACTTCCAGTGAAGCTAGGTAAACACAAGAGTAGAAGGGTGCAATCAGAAAAGCCTAGTCAGTCCAATATATCCTACATTGCATCTGTATTTTGCTTTATTGGACGTATAAAAAGCTCATAAATTGAATTCCAATATATTCAACACCAATAAACCTATTGAGAGAAAATCCTAGTTAAGTTTGTCCTCATATCTCAGCTTTGGGATGAGATAGGCTGAAAATAATCACACCTTTGTGTAAGTCAGGACCTGCCTAATCAACACCGTGAGTTTGGAAGAAATCTGAGATGGTCAAAAATTTAGTCTAAAAAACACAAAGGGGTACCCCTTAGTGTTTTTTTGGGTGAAATATGTGACCTCCTCAACTCTTCTTCAAACCCACACCGTGTGTCAGAGAGGTCCTGATGAAGACAGTGGTGTGGTAATTTTTGCCCTACCACATCCCAAAGCTAAGATATAGGGACATGTTGTACTGCATAAAATGTATAACTGTAAATTTCATGATGGGATTCCTACTTCCAGTGAAGCTAGGTAAACACAAGAGTAGAAGGGTGCAATCAGAAAAGCCTAGTCAGTCCAATATATCCTACATTGCATCTGTATTTTGCTTTATTGGACGTATAAAAAGCTCATAAATTGAATTCCAATATATTCAACACCAATAAACCTATTGAGAGAAAATCCTAGTTAAGTTTGTCCTCATATCTCAGCTTTGGGATGAGATAGGCTGAAAATAATCACACCTTTGTGTAAGTCAGGACCTGCCTAATCAACACCGTGAGTTTGGAAGAAATCTGAGACGGTCAAAAATTTAGACTAAAAAAACACAAAGGGGTACCCCTTAGTGTTTTTTGGGTGAAATATGTGACCTCCTCAGATCTTCTTCAAACCCACACCGTGTGTCAGAGAGGTCCTGACAAAGACAGTGGTGTGGTAATTGTTGCCCTACCACATCCCAAAGCTAAGATATAGGGACATGTTGTGCTGCATAAAATGTATAACTGTAAATTTCATGATGGGATTCCTACTTCCAGTGAAGCTAGGTAAACACATGAGTAGAAGGGTGCGATCAGAAAAGCCTAGTCAGTCCAATATATCCTACATTGCATCTGTATTTTGCTTTATTGGACGTATAAAAAGCTCATAAATTGAATTCCAATATATTCAACACCAATAAACCTATTGAGAGAAAATCCCAGTTACGTTTGTCCTCATATCTCAGCTTTGGGATGAGATAGGCTGAAAATAATCACACCTTTGTGTAAGTCAGGACCTGCCTAATCAACATCGTGAGTTTGGAAGAAATCTGAGACGGTCAAAAATTGAGTCTAAAAAAACACAAAGGGGTACCCCTTAGTGTTTTTTTGGGTGAAATATGTGACCTCCTCAGCTCTTCTTCAAACCCACACCATGTGTCAGGGAGGTCCTGACAAAGACAGTGGTGTGGTAATTGTTGCCCTACCACATCCCAAAGCTGAGATATAGGGACATGTTTTGCTGCATAGAATGTACAACTGTAAATTTCATGATGGGATTCCTTCTTCCAGTGAAGCTAGGTAAACACATGAGTAGAAGGGTGCGATCAGAAAAGCCTAGTCAGTCCAATATATCCTACATTGCATCTGTATTTTGCTTTATTGGATGTATAAAAAGCTCATAAATTGAATTCCAATATATTCAACACCAATAAACCTATTGAGAGAAAATCCTATTTAAGTTTGTCCTCATATCTCAGCTTTGGGATGAGATAGGCTGAAAATAATCACACCTTTGTGTAAGTCAGGACCTACCTAATCAATATCGTGAGTTTGGAAGAAATCTGAGACGGTCAAAAATTGAGTCTAAAAAAACACAAAGGGGTACCCCTTAGTGTTTTTTTGGGTGAAATATGTGACCTCCTCAGCTCTTCTTCAAACCCACACCATGTGAAAGGGAGGTCCTGACAAAGACAGTGGTGTGGTAATTGTTGCCCTACCACATCCCAAAGCTGAGATATAGGGACATGTTTTGCTGCATAAAATGTATAACTGTAAATTTCATGATGGGATTCCTACTTCCAGTGAAGCTAGGTAAACACAAGAGTAGAAGGGTGCGATCAGAAAAGCCTAGTCAGTCCAATATATCCTACATTGCATCTGTATTTTGCTTTATTGGACGTATAACAAGTTCATAAATTTAATTCCAATATATTCAACACCAATAAACCAATTGAGAGAAAATCCCAGTTACGTAAGTCCTCAATTCTAAGCTTTGGGATTAGATAGGCTGAAAATAATCACACCCCTGTGTAAGTCAGGACCTGCTTAATCAACATCGTAAGTTTGGAAGAAATCTGAGACGGTCAAAATTTTAGTCAAAAAAAAAAAACACAAAGGGGTACCCCTTAGTGTTTTTTTGCGTGAAAAAAAGTATCCTCCTCAGATCTTCTTCAAACTCACACCGTGTGTCAAGGACGTCCTGACGATGAGAATGGTGTGGTAATTTTTGCCCTACCACATCCCAAAGCTGAGATATAGGGACATGTTGTACTGCATAAAATGTATAACTGTAAATTTCATGATGGGATTCCTACTTCCAGTGAAGCTAGGTAAACACAAGAGTAGAAGGGTGCGATCAGAAAAGCCTAGTCAGTCCAATATATCCTACATTGCATCTGTATATTGCTTTATTGGACATATAACAAGCTCATAAATTTAATTCCAATATATTCAACACCAATAAACCTATTGAGAGAAAATCCCAGTTAAGTTTGTCCTCATATCTCAGCTTTGGGATGAGATAGGCTGAAAATAATCACACCTTTGTGTAAGTCAGGACCTGCCTAATCAACACCGTGAGTTTGGAAGAAATATGAGACGGTCAAAAATTGAGTCTAAAAAAACACAAAGGGGTACCCCTTAGTGTTTTTTGGGTGAAATATGTGACCTCCTCAGATCTTCTTCAAACCCACACCGTGTGTCAGAGAGGTCCTGATGACGAGAATGGTGTGGTAATTGTTGCCCTACCACATCCCAAAGCTGAGATATAGGGACATGTTGTACTGCATAAAATGTATAACTGTAAATTTCATGATGGGATTCCTACTTCCAGTGAAGCTAGGTAAACACATGAGTAGAAGGGCGCGATCAGAAAAGCCTAGTCAGTCCAATATATCCTACATTGCATCTGTATTTTGCTTTATTGGACGTATAAAAAGCTCATAAATTGAATTCCAATATATTCAACACCAATAAACCTATTGAGAGAAAATCCCAGTTAAGTTTGTCCTCATATCTCAGCTTTGGGATGAGATAGGCTGAAAATAATCACACCTTTGTGTAAGTCAGGACCTGCCTAATCAACACCGTGAGTTTGGAAGAAATCTGAGACGGTCAAAAATTTAGACTAAAAAAACACAAAGGGGTACCCCTTAGTGTTTTTTGGGTGAAATATGTGACCTCCTCAGATCTTCTTCAAACCCACACCGTGTGTCAGAGAGGTCCTGACAAAGACAGTGGTGTGGTAATTGTTGCCCTACCACATCCCAAAGCTAAGATATAGGGACATGTTGTGCTGCATAAAATGTATAACTGTAAATTTCATGATGGGATTCCTACTTCCAGTGAAGCTAGGTAAACACATGAGTAGAAGGGTGCGATCAGAAAAGCCTAGTCAGTCCAATATATCCTACATTGCATCTGTATTTTGCTTTATTGGACGTATAAAAAGCTCATAAATTGAATTCCAATATATTCAACACCAATAAACCTATTGAGAGAAAATCCCAGTTAAGTTTGTCCTCATATCTCAGCTTTGGGATGAGATAGGCTGAAAATAATCACACCTTTGTGTAAGTCAGGACCTGCCTAATCAACATCGTGAGTTTGGAAGAAATCTGAGACGGTCAAAAATTGAGTCTAAAAAAACACAAAGGGGTACCCCTTAGTGTTTTTTTGGGTGAAATATGTGACCTCCTCAGCTCTTCTTCAAACCCACACCATGTGTCAGGGAGGTCCTGACAAAGACAGTGGTGTGGTAATTGTTGCCCTACCACATCCCAAAGCTGAGATATAGGGACATGTTTTGCTGCATAGAATGTACAACTGTAAATTTCATGATGGGATTCCTTCTTCCAGTGAAGCTAGGTAAACACATGAGTAGAAGGGTGCGATCAGAAAAGCCTAGTCAGTCCAATATATCCTACATTGCATCTGTATTTTGCTTTATTGGATGTATAAAAAGCTCATAAATTGAATTCCAATATATTCAACACCAATAAACCTATTGAGAGAAAATCCTATTTAAGTTTGTCCTCATATCTCAGCTTTGGGATGAGATAGGCTGAAAATAATCACACCTTTGTGTAAGTCAGGACCTACCTAATCAATATCGTGAGTTTGGAAGAAATCTGAGACGGTCAAAAATTGAGTCTAAAAAAACACAAAGGGGTACCCCTTAGTGTTTTTTTGGGTGAAATATGTGACCTCCTCAGCTCTTCTTCAAACCCACACCATGTGAAAGGGAGGTCCTGACAAAGACAGTGGTGTGGTAATTGTTGCCCTACCACATCCCAAAGCTGAGATATAGGGACATGTTTTGCTGCATAAAATGTATAACTGTAAATTTCATGATGGGATTCCTACTTCCAGTGAAGCTAGGTAAACACAAGAGTAGAAGGGTGCGATCAGAAAAGCCTAGTCAGTCCACTATATCCTACATTGCATCTGTATTTTGCTTTATTGGACGTATAACAAGTTCATAAATTTAATTCCAATATATTCAACACCAATAAACCAATTGAGAGAAAATCCCAGTTACGTAAGTCCTCAATTCTAAGCTTTGGGATTAGATAGGCTGAAAATAATCACACCCCTGTGTAAGTCAGGACCTGCTTAATCAACATCGTAAGTTTGGAAGAAATCTGAGACGGTCAAAATTTTAGTCAAAAAAAAAAAAACACAAAGGGGTACCCCTTAGTGTTTTTTTGCGTGAAAAAAAGTATCCTCCTCAGATCTTCTTCAAACTCACACCGTGTGTCAAGGACGTCCTGACGATGAGAATGGTGTGGTAATTTTTGCCCTACCACATCCCAAAGCTGAGATATAGGGACATGTTGTACTGCATAAAATGTATAACTGTAAATTTCATGATGGGATTCCTACTTCCAGTGAAGCTAGGTAAACACAAGAGTAGAAGGGTGCGATCAGAAAAGCCTAGTCAGTCCAATATATCCTACATTGCATCTGTATATTGCTTTATTGGACATATAACAAGCTCATAAATTTAATTCCAATATATTCAACACCAATAAACCTATTGAGAGAAAATCCCAGTTAAGTTTGTCCTCATATCTCAGCTTTGGGATGAGATAGGCTGAAAATAATCACACCTTTGTGTAAGTCAGGACCTGCCTAATCAACACCGTGAGTTTGGAAGAAATATGAGACGGTCAAAAATTGAGTCTAAAAAAACACAAAGGGGTACCCCTTAGTGTTTTTTGGGTGAAATATGTGACCTCCTCAGATCTTCTTCAAACCCACACCGTGTGTCAGAGAGGTCCTGATGACGAGAATGGTGTGGTAATTGTTGCCCTACCACATCCCAAAGCTGAGATATAGGGACATGTTGTACTGCATAAAATGTATAACTGTAAATTTCATGATGGGATTCCTACTTCCAGTGAAGCTAGGTAAACACATGAGTAGAAGGGCGCGATCAGAAAAGCCTAGTCAGTCCAATATATCCTACATTGCATCTGTATTTTGCTTTATTGGACGTATAAAAAGCTCATAAATTGAATTCCAATATATTCAACACCAATAAACCTATTGAGAGAAAATCCCAGTTAAGTTTGTCCTCATATCTCAGCTTTGGGATGAGATAGGCTGAAAATAATCACACCTTTGTGTAAGTCAGGACCTGCCTAATCAACATCGTGAGTTTGGAAGAAATCTGAGACGGTCAAAAATTGAGTCTAAAAAACACAAAGGGGTACCCCTTAGTGTTTTTTGGGTGAAATATGTGACCTCCTCAGCTCTTCTTCAAACCCACACCATGTGAAAGGGAGGTCCTGACAAAGACAGTGGTGTGGTAATTGTTGCCCTACCACATCCCAAAGCTGAGATATAGGGACATGTTTTGCTGCATAAAATGTATAACTGTAAATTTCATGATGGGATTCCTACTTCCAGTGAAGCTAGGTAAACACAAGAGTAGAAGGGTGCGATCAGAAAAGCCTAGTCAGTCCAATATATCCTACATTGCATCTGTATTTTGCTTTATTGGACGTATAAAAAGCTCATAAATTGAATTCCAATATATTCAACACCAATAAACCTATTGAGAGAAAATCCCAGTTAAGTTTGTCCTCATATCTCAGCTTTGGGATGAGATAGGCTGAAAATAATCACACCTTTGTGTAAGTCAGGACCTGCCTAATCAATATCGTGAGTTTGGAAGAAATCTGAGACGGTCAAAAATTGAGTCTAAAAAAACACAAAGGGGTACCCCTTAATGTTTTTTTGGGTGAAATATGTGACCTCCTCAGCTCTTCTTCAAACCCACACCATGTGAAAGGGAGGTCCTGACAAAGACAGTGGTGTGGTAATTGTTGCCCTACCACATCCCAAAGCTGAGATATAGGGACATGTTTTGCTGCATAAAATGTATAACTGTAAATTTCATGATGGGATTCCTACTTCCAGTGAAGCTAGGTAAACACAAGAGTAGAAGGGTGCGATCAGAAAAGCCTAGTCAGTCCAATATATCCTACATTGCATCTGTATTTTGCTTTATTGGACGTATAACAAGTTCATAAATTTAATTCCAATATATTCAACACCAATAAACCAATTGAGAGAAAATCCCAGTTACGTAAGTCCTCAATTCTCAGCTTTGGGATTAGATAGGCTGAAAATAATCACACCCCTGTGTAAGTCAGGACCTGCTTAATCAACATCGTAAGTTTGGAAGAAATCTGAGACGGTCAAAATTTTAGTCAAAAAAAAAAAAAAACACAAAGGGGTACCCCTTAGTGTTTTTTTGGGTGAAAAAAAGTATCCTCCTCAGATCTTCTTCAAACTCACACCGTGTGTCAAGGACGTCCTGACGACGAGAATGGTGTGGTAATTTTTGCTCTACCACATCCCAAAGCTGAGATATAGGGACATGTTGTACTGCATAAAATGTATAACTGTAAATTTCATGATGGGATTCCTACTTCCAGTGAAGCTAGGTAAACACAAGAGTAGAAGGGTGCGATCAGAAAAGCCTAGTCAGTCCAATATATCCTACATTGCATCTGTATATTGCTTTATTGGACATATAACAAGCTCATAAATTGAATTCCAATATATTTAACACCAATAAACCTATTGAGAGAAAATCCCAGTTAAGTTTGTCCTCATATCTCAGCTTTGGGATGAGATAGGCTGAAAATAATCACACCTTTGTGTAAGTCAGGACCTGCCTAATCAACATCATGAGTTTGGAAGAAATCTGAGACGGTCAAAAATTGAGTCTAAAAAAACACAAAGGGGTACCCCTTAGTGTTTTTTTGGGTGAAATATGTGACCTCCTCAGCTCTTCTTCAAACCCACACCGTGTGTCAGAGAGGTCCTGACGACGAGAATGGTGTGGTAATTGTTGCCCTACCACATCCCAAAGCTGAGATATAGGGACATGTTGTACTGCATAAAATGTATAACTGTAAATTTCATGATGGGATTCCTACTTCCAGTGAAGCTAGGTAAACACATGAGTAGAAGGGCGCGATCAGAAAAGCCTAGTCAGTCCAATATATCCTACATTGCATCTGTATTTTGCTTTATTGGACGTATAAAAAGCTCATAAATTGAATTCCAATATATTCAACACCAATAAACCTATTGAGAGAAAATCCCAGTTAAGTTTGTCCTCATATCTCAGCTTTGGGATGAGATAGGCTGAAAATAATCACACCTTTGTGTAAGTCAGGACCTGCCTAATCAACATCGTGAGTTTGGAAGAAATCTGAGACGGTCAAAAATTGAGTCTAAAAAACACAAAGGGGTACCCCTTAGTGTTTTTTGGGTGAAATATGTGACCTCCTCAGCTCTTCTTCAAACCCACACCATGTGAAAGGGAGGTCCTGACAAAGACAGTGGTGTGGTAATTGTTGCCCTACCACATCCCAAAGCTGAGATATAGGGACATGTTTTGCTGCATAAAATGTATAACTGTAAATTTCATGATGGGATTCCTACTTCCAGTGAAGCTAGGTAAACACAAGAGTAGAAGGGTGCGATCAGAAAAGCCTAGTCAGTCCAATATATCCTACATTGCATCTGTATTTTGCTTTATTGGACGTATAAAAAGCTCATAAATTGAATTCCAATATATTCAACACCAATAAACCTATTGAGAGAAAATCCCAGTTAAGTTTGTCCTCATATCTCAGCTTTGGGATGAGATAGGCTGAAAATAATCACACCTTTGTGTAAGTCAGGACCTGCCTAATCAATATCGTGAGTTTGGAAGAAATCTGAGACGGTCAAAAATTGAGTCTAAAAAAACACAAAGGGGTACCCCTTAATGTTTTTTTGGGTGAAATATGTGACCTCCTCAGCTCTTCTTCAAACCCACACCATGTGAAAGGGAGGTCCTGACAAAGACAGTGGTGTGGTAATTGTTGCCCTACCACATCCCAAAGCTGAGATATAGGGACATGTTTTGCTGCATAAAATGTATAACTGTAAATTTCATGATGGGATTCCTACTTCCAGTGAAGCTAGGTAAACACAAGAGTAGAAGGGTGCGATCAGAAAAGCCTAGTCAGTCCAATATATCCTACATTGCATCTGTATTTTGCTTTATTGGACGTATAACAAGTTCATAAATTTAATTCCAATATATTCAACACCAATAAACCAATTGAGAGAAAATCCCAGTTACGTAAGTCCTCAATTCTCAGCTTTGGGATTAGATAGGCTGAAAATAATCACACCCCTGTGTAAGTCAGGACCTGCTTAATCAACATCGTAAGTTTGGAAGAAATCTGAGACGGTCAAAATTTTAGTCAAAAAAAAAAAAAAACACAAAGGGGTACCCCTTAGTGTTTTTTTGGGTGAAAAAAAGTATCCTCCTCAGATCTTCTTCAAACTCACACCGTGTGTCAAGGACGTCCTGACGACGAGAATGGTGTGGTAATTTTTGCTCTACCACATCCCAAAGCTGAGATATAGGGACATGTTGTACTGCATAAAATGTATAACTGTAAATTTCATGATGGGATTCCTACTTCCAGTGAAGCTAGGTAAACACAAGAGTAGAAGGGTGCGATCAGAAAAGCCTAGTCAGTCCAATATATCCTACATTGCATCTGTATATTGCTTTATTGGACATATAACAAGCTCATAAATTGAATTCCAATATATTTAACACCAATAAACCTATTGAGAGAAAATCCCAGTTAAGTTTGTCCTCATATCTCAGCTTTGGGATGAGATAGGCTGAAAATAATCACACCTTTGTGTAAGTCAGGACCTGCCTAATCAACATCATGAGTTTGGAAGAAATCTGAGACGGTCAAAAATTGAGTCTAAAAAAACACAAAGGGGTACCCCTTAGTGTTTTTTTGGGTGAAATATGTGACCTCCTCAGCTCTTCTTCAAACCCACACCGTGTGTCAGAGAGGTCCTGACGACGAGAATGGTGTGGTAATTGTTGCCCTACCACATCCCAAAGCTGAGATATAGGGACATGTTGTACTGCATAAAATGTATAACTGTAAATTTCATGATGGGATTCCTACTTCCAGTGAAGCTAGGTAAACACATGAGTAGAAGGGCGCGATCAGAAAAGCCTAGTCAGTCCAATATATCCTACATTGCATCTGTATTTTGCTTTATTGGACGTATAAAAAGCTCATAAATTGAATTCCAATATATTCAACACCAATAAACCTATTGAGAGAAAATCCCAGTTAAGTTTGTCCTCATATCTCAGCTTTGGGATGAGATAGGCTGAAAATAATCACACCTTTGTGTAAGTCAGGACCTGCCTAATCAACATCGTGAGTTTGGAAGAAATCTGAGACGGTCAAAAATTGAGTCTAAAAAACACAAAGGGGTACCCCTTAGTGTTTTTTGGGTGAAATATGTGACCTCCTCAGCTCTTCTTCAAACCCACACCATGTGAAAGGGAGGTCCTGACAAAGACAGTGGTGTGGTAATTGTTGCCCTACCACATCCCAAAGCTGAGATATAGGGACATGTTTTGCTGCATAAAATGTATAACTGTAAATTTCATGATGGGATTCCTACTTCCAGTGAAGCTAGGTAAACACAAGAGTAGAAGGGTGCGATCAGAAAAGCCTAGTCAGTCCAATATATCCTACATTGCATCTGTATTTTGCTTTATTGGACGTATAAAAAGCTCATAAATTGAATTCCAATATATTCAACACCAATAAACCTATTGAGAGAAAATCCCAGTTAAGTTTGTCCTCATATCTCAGCTTTGGGATGAGATAGGCTGAAAATAATCACACCTTTGTGTAAGTCAGGACCTGCCTAATCAATATCGTGAGTTTGGAAGAAATCTGAGACGGTCAAAAATTGAGTCTAAAAAAACACAAAGGGGTACCCCTTAATGTTTTTTTGGGTGAAATATGTGACCTCCTCAGCTCTTCTTCAAACCCACACCATGTGAAAGGGAGGTCCTGACAAAGACAGTGGTGTGGTAATTGTTGCCCTACCACATCCCAAAGCTGAGATATAGGGACATGTTTTGCTGCATAAAATGTATAACTGTAAATTTCATGATGGGATTCCTACTTCCAGTGAAGCTAGGTAAACACAAGAGTAGAAGGGTGCGATCAGAAAAGCCTAGTCAGTCCAATATATCCTACATTGCATCTGTATTTTGCTTTATTGGACGTATAACAAGTTCATAAATTTAATTCCAATATATTCAACACCAATAAACCAATTGAGAGAAAATCCCAGTTACGTAAGTCCTCAATTCTCAGCTTTGGGATTAGATAGGCTGAAAATAATCACACCCCTGTGTAAGTCAGGACCTGCTTAATCAACATCGTAAGTTTGGAAGAAATCTGAGACGGTCAAAATTTTAGTCAAAAAAAAAAAAAACACAAAGGGGTACCCCTTAGTGTTTTTTTGGGTGAAAAAAAGTATCCTCCTCAGATCTTCTTCAAACTCACACCGTGTGTCAAGGACGTCCTGACGACGAGAATGGTGTGGTAATTTTTGCCCTACCACATCCCAAAGCTGAGATATAGGGACATGTTGTACTGCATAAAATGTATAACTGTAAATTTCATGATGGGATTCCTACTTCCAGTGAAGCTAGGTAAACACAAGAGTAGAAGGGTGCGATCAGAAAAGCCTAGTCAGTCCAATATATCCTACATTGCATCTGTATATTGCTTTATTGGACATATAACAAGCTCATAAATTGAATTCCAATATATTCAACACCAATAAACCTATTGAGAGAAAATCCCAGTTAAGTTTGTCCTCATATCTCAGCTTTGGGATGAGATAGGCTGAAAATAATCACACCTTTGTGTAAGTCAGGACCTGCCTAATCAACATCGTGAGTTTGGAAGAAATCTGAGACGGTCAAAAATTGAGTCTAAAAAAACACAAAGGGGTACCCCTTAGTGTTTTTTTGGGTGAAATATGTGACCTCCTCAGCTCTTCTTCAAACCCACACCATGTGTCAGGGAGGTCCTGACAAAGACAGTGGTGTGGTAATTGTTGCCCTACCACATCCCAAAGCTGAGATATAGGGACATGATTTGCTGCATAGAATGTATAACTGTAAATTTCATGATGGGATTCCTTCTTCCAGTGAAGCTAGGTAAACACATGAGTAGAAGGGTGCAATCAGAAAAGCCTAGTCTGTCCAATATATCCTACATTGCATCTGTATTTTGCTTTATTGGACGTATAAAAAGCTCATAAATTGAATTCCAATATATTCAACACCAATAAACCTATTGAGAGAAAATCCTAGTTAAGTTTGTCCTCATATCTCAGCTTTGGAATGAGATAGGCTGAAAATAATCACACCTTTGTGTAAGTCAGGACCTGCCTAATCAACACCGTGAGTTTGGAAGAAATCTGAGACGGTCAAAAATTTAGTCTAAAAAAACACAAAGGGGTACCCCTTAGTGTTTTTTGGGTGAAATATGTGACCTCCTCAGATCTTCTTCAAACCCACACCATGTGTCAGAGAGGTCCTGACAAAGACAGTGGTGTGGTAATTGTTGCCCTACCACATCCCAAAGCTAAGATATAGGGACATGTTGTGCTGCATAAAATGTATAACTGTAAATTTCATGATGGGATTCCTACTTCCAGTGAAGCTAGGTAAACACATGAGTAGAAGGGTGCGATCAGAAAAGCCTAGTCAGTCCAATATATCCTACATTGCATCTGTATTTTGCTTTATTGGATGTATAAAAAGCTCATAAATTGAATTCCAATATATTCAACACCAATAAACCTATTGAGAGAAAATCCCAGTTAAGTTTGTCCTCATATCTCAGCTTTGGGATGAGATAGGCTGAAAATAATCACACCTTTGTGTAAGTCAGGACCTGCCTAATCAATATCGTGAGTTTGGAAGAAATCTGAGACGGTCAAAAATTGAGTCTAAAAAAACACAAAGGGGTACCCCTTAATGTTTTTTTGGGTGAAATATGTGACCTCCTCAGCTCTTCTTCAAACCCACACCATGTGAAAGGGAGGTCCTGACAAAGACAGTGGTGTGGTAATTGTTGCCCTACCACATCCCAAAGCTGAGATATAGGGACATGTTTTGCTGCATAAAATGTATAACTGTAAATTTCATGATGGGATTCCTACTTCCAGTGAAGCTAGGTAAACACAAGAGTAGAAGGGGGCGATCAGAAAAGCCTAGTCAGTCCAATATATCCTACATTGCATCTGTATTTTGCTTTATTGGACGTATAACAAGTTCATAAATTTAATTCCAATATATTCAACACCAATAAACCAATTGAGAGAAAATCCAAGTTACGTAAGTCCTCAATTCTCAGCTTTGGGATTAGATAGGCTGAAAATAATCACACCCCTGTGTAAGTCAGGACCTGCTTAATCAACATCGTAAGTTTGGAAGAAATCTGAGACGGTCAAAATTTTAGTCAAAAAAAAAAAAAACACAAAGGGGTACCCCTTAGTGTTTTTTTGGGTGAAAAAAAGTATCCTCCTCAGATCTTCTTCAAACTCACACCGTGTGTCAAGGACGTCCTGACGACGAGAATGGTGTGGTATTTTTTGCCCTACCACATCCCAAAGCTGAGATATAGGGACATGTTGTACTGCATAAAATGTATAACTGTAAATTTCATGATGGGATTCCTACTTCCAGTGAAGCTAGGTAAACACAAGAGTAGAAGGGTGCGATCAGAAAAGCCTAGTCAGTCCAATATATCCTACATTGCATCTGTATATTGCTTTATTGGACATATAACAAGCTCATAAATTGAATTCCAATATATTCAACACCAATAAACCTATTGAGAGAAAATCCCAGTTAAGTTTGTCCTCATATCTCAGCTTTGGGATGAGATAGGCTGAAAATAATCACACCTTTGTGTAAGTCAGGACCTGCCTAATCAACATCATGAGTTTGGAAGAAATCTGAGACGGTCAAAAATTGAGTCTAAAAAAACACAAAGGGGTACCCCTTAGTGTTTTTTTGGGTGAAATATGTGACCTCCTCAGCTCTTCTTCAAACCCACACCATGTGTCAGGGAGGTCCTGACAAAGACAGTGGTGTGGTAATTGTTGCCCTACCACATCCCAAAGCTGAGATATAGGGACATGTTTTGCTGCATAAAATGTATAACTGTAAATTTCATGATGGGATTCCTTCTTCCAGTGAAGCTAGGTAAACACATGAGTAGAAGGGTGCGATCAGAAAAGCCTAGTCAGTCCAATATATCCTACATTGCATCTGTATTTTGCTTTATTGGACGTATAAAAAGCTCATAAATTGAATTCCAATATATTCAACACCAATAAACCTATTGAGAGAAAATCCCAGTTAAGTTTGTCCTCATATCTCAGCTTTGGGATGAGATAGGCTGAAAATAATCACACCTTTGTGTAAGTCAGGACCTGCCTAATCAATATCGTGAGTTTGGAAGAAATCTGAGACGGTCAAAAATTGAGTCTAAAAAAACACAAAGGGGTACCCCTTAGTGTTTTTTTGGGTGAAATATGTGACCTCCTCAGCTCTTCTTCAAACCCACACCATGTGAAAGGGAGGTCCTGACAAAGACAGTGGTGTGGTAATTGTTGCCCTACGACATCCCAAAGCTGAGATATAGGGACATGTTTTGCTGCATAAAATGTATAACTGTAAATTTCATGATGGGATTCCTACTTCCAGTGAAGCTAGGTAAACACAAGAGTAGAAGGGTGCGATCAGAAAAGCCTAGTCAGTCCAATATATCCTACATTGCATCTGTATTTTGCTTTATTGGACGTATAACAAGTTCATAAATTTAATTCCAATATATTCAACACCAATAAACCAATTGAGAGAAAATCCCAGTTACGTAAGTCCTCAATTCTCAGCTTTGGGATTAGATAGGCTGAAAATAATCACACCCCTGTGTAAGTCAGGACCTGCTTAATCAACATCGTAAGTTTGGAAGAAATCTGAGACGGTCAAAATTTTAGTCAAAACAAAAAAAACACAAAGGGGTACCCCTTAGTGTTTTTTTGGGTGAAACATGTGACCTCCTCAGCTCTTCTTCAAACCCACACCGTGTGTCAGAGAGGTCCTGACGAAGACAGTGGTGTGGTAATTTTTGCCCTACCACATCCCAAAGCTGAGATATAGGGACATGTTGTACTGCATAAAATGTATAACTGTAAATTTCATGATGGGATTCCTACTTCCAGTGAAGCTAGGTAAACACAAGAGTAGAAGGGTGCGATCAGAAAAGCCTAGTCAGTCCAATATATCCTACATTGCATCTGTATATTGCTTTATTGGACATATAACAAGCTCATAAATTGAATTCCAATATATTCAACACCAATAAACCTATTGAGAGAAAATCCCAGTTAAGTTTGTCCTCATATCTCAGCTTTGGGATGAGATAGGCTGAAAATAATCACACCTTTGTGTAAGTCAGGACCTGCCTAATCAACATCATGAGTTTGGAAGAAATCTGAGACGGTCAAAAATTGAGTCTAAAAAAACACAAAGGGGTACCCCTTAGTGTTTTTTTGGGTGAAATATGTGACCTCCTCAGCTCTTCTTCAAACCCACACCATGTGTCAGGGAGGTCCTGACAAAGACAGTGGTGTGGTAATTGTTGCCCTACCACATCCCAAAGCTGAGATATAGGGACATGTTTTGCTGCATAAAATGTATAACTGTAAATTTCATGATGGGATTCCTTCTTCCAGTGAAGCTAGGTAAACACATGAGTAGAAGGGTGCGATCAGAAAAGCCTAGTCAGTCCAATATATCCTACATTGCATCTGTATTTTGCTTTATTGGACGTATAAAAAGCTCATAAATTGAATTCCAATATATTCAACACCAATAAACCTATTGAGAGAAAATCCCAGTTAAGTTTGTCCTCATATCTCAGCTTTGGGATGAGATAGGCTGAAAATAATCACACCTTTGTGTAAGTCAGGACCTGCCTAATCAATATCGTGAGTTTGGAAGAAATCTGAGACGGTCAAAAATTGAGTCTAAAAAAACACAAAGGGGTACCCCTTAGTGTTTTTTTGGGTGAAAAAAAGTATCCTCCTCAGATCTTCTTCAAACTCACACCGTGTGTCAAGGACGTCCTGACGACGAGAATGGTGTGGTAATTTTTGCCCTACCACATCCCAAAGCTGAGATATAGGGACATGTTGTACTGCATAAAATGTATAACTGTAAATTTCATGATGGGATTCCTACTTCCAGTGAAGCTAGGTAAACACAAGAGTAGAAGGGTGCGATCAGAAAAGCCTAGTCAGTCCAATATATCCTACATTGCATCTGTATATTGCTTTATTGGACATATAACAAGCTCATAAATTTAATTCCAATATATTCAACACCAATAAACCTATTGAGAGAAAATCCCAGTTAAGTTTGTCCTCATATCTCAGCTTTGGGATGAGATAGGCTGAAAATAATCACACCTTTGTGTAAGTCAGGACCTGCCTAATCTACACCGTGAGTTTGGAAGAAATATGAGACGGTCAAAAATTGAGTCTAAAAAAACACAAAGGGGTACCCCTTAGTGTTTTTTGGGTGAAATATGTGACCTCCTCAGATCTTCTTCAAACCCACACCGTGTGTCAGAGAGGTCCTGACGACGAGAATGGTGTGGTAATTGTTGCCCTACCACATCCCAAAGCTGAGATATAGGGACATGTTGTACTGCATAAAATGTATAACTGTAAATTTCATGATGGGATTCCTACTTCCAGTGAAGCTAGGTAAACACATGAGTAGAAGGGCGCGATCAGAAAAGCCTAGTCAGTCCAATATATCCTACATTGCATCTGTATTTTGCTTTATTGGACGTATAAAAAGCTCATAAATTGAATTCCAATATATTCAACACCAATAAACCTATTGAGAGAAAATCCCAGTTAAGTTTGTCCTCATATCTCAGCTTTGGGATGAGATAGGCTGAAAATAATCACACCTTTGTGTAAGTCAGGACCTGCCTAATCAACATCGTGAGTTTGGAAGAAATCTGAGACAGTCAAAAATTGAGTCTAAAAAACACAAAGGGGTACCCCTTAGTGTTTTTTGGGTGAAATATGTGACCTCCTCAGCTCTTCTTCAAACCCACACCATGTGAAAGGGAGGTCCTGACAAAGACAGTGGTGTGGTAATTGTTGCCCTACCACATCCCAAAGCTGAGATATAGGGACATGTTTTGCTGCATAAAATGTATAACTGTAAATTTCATGATGGGATTCCTACTTCCAGTGAAGCTAGGTAAACACAAGAGTAGAAGGGTGCAATCAGAAAAGCCTAGTCAGTACAATATATCCTACATTGCATCTGTATTTTGCTTTATTGGACGTATAACAAGTTCATAAATTTAATTCCAATATATTCAACACCAATAAACCAATTGAGAGAAAATCCCAGTTACGTAAGTCCTCAATTCTCAGCTTTGGGATTAGATAGGCTGAAAATAATCACACCCCTGTGTAAGTCAGGACCTGCTTAATCAACATCGTGAGTTTTGAAGAAATCTGAGACGGTCAAAAATTTAGTCTAAACAAACACAAAGGGGTACCCTTTAGTGTTTTTTTGGGTGAAATATGTGACCTCCTCAGCTCTTATTCAAACCCACACCGTGTGTCAGAAAGGTCCTGACGAAGACAGTGGTGTGGTAATTGTTGTCCTACCACATCCCAAAGCTGAGATATAGGGACATGTTGTGCTGCATAATATTAATAACTGTAAATTTCATGATGGGATTCCTACTTACAGTGAAGCTAGGTAAACACATGTGTAGAAGGGTGCAATCAGAAAAGCCTAGTCAGTCCAATATATCCTACATTGCATCTGTATTTTGCTTTATTGGACGTATATAAAGCTCATACATTTAATTCCAATATATTCAACACCAATAAACCTATTGAGAGAAAATCCTAGTTAAGTTTGTCCTCATATCTCAGCTTTGGGATGAGATAGGCTGAAAATAATCACACCTTTGTGTAAGTCAGGACCTGCCTAATCAACATCGTGAGTTTGGATGAAATCTGAGACGGTGAAAAATTTAGTCTAAAAAAAACACAAAAGGGTGCTCCTTAGTGTTTTTTTGGGTGAAATATGTGACCTCCTCAGCTCTTCTTCAAACCCACACCGTGTGTCAGGGAGGTCCTGCCAAAGACAGTGGTGTGGTAATTGTTGCCCTACCACATCCCAAAGCTGAGATAAAGTGACATATTGTGCTGCATAAAATGTAGAACTGTACATTTCATGATGGGATTCCTACTTCCAGTGAAGCTAGGTAAACACATGAGTAGAAGGGTGCGATCAGAAAAGCCTAGTCAGTCCAATATATCCTACATTACATCTGTACTTTGCTTTATTGGACGTATAACAAGCTCATAAATTTAATTCCAATATATTCAAAACCAATAAACCTATTGAAAGAAAATCCCAGTTACGTTAATCCTCATATCTCAGCTTTGGGATGAGATAGGCTAAAAATAATCACACCCCTGTGTAAGTGAGGACCTGCTCAATAAACATCATGAGTTTGGAAGAAATCTGAGACGGTCAAAAATTTTGCTTAAAAAAACACAAAGTTTCTTTAGGTAAAATATGTGACCTCCTCAGATCTTCTTCAAACCCACACCGTGTGTCAGGGATGTCCTTACGAAGACAGTGTTATGGTACTTTTTGACCTACCACATCCCAAAGCTGAGATAAAGGGACATGTTTTGCTGCATAAAATGTATAGCCAAAATGCACTACAGAGCGCCACAGGAGGTCATTCAGCCAAAATGCACTACAGAGCGCCACAGGAGGTCATTCCTACCAGTGGCTACCAGACTTTATAACTCCACACTTAAAGCACGACACCTTTCACATGTACAGTAATTACAATAGAACAAATTTTTTAATTATGAGTGTAACAACTCAAATGTGCAATACTCATACTGCTGTATACAGTATATCCGTATTTATTATTATAGATGTGTACATATTTGTAAAAAATTCCTTTTGTGTTAAATTTTTATTAGAGTGTTTATTCTTTTACAACTGGCTGCTACTGTAATAACTGCAATTTCCCCCTGGGATCAATAAAGTATTTCTGATTCTGATTCTGATTCTGATAACTGTAAATTTCATGATTGGATTCCTACTTCCAGGGAAGCTACGTAAACACATGAGTAGAAATGTGCGATCAGAAAAGCCTAGTCAGTCCAATATATCCTACATTGCATCTGTATTTTGCTTTATTGGATGTATAACAAGCTCATAAGTTTAATTCCAATATATTCAACAACAATAAACCTATTGAGAGAAAATAGATAGGCTGAAAATAATCACACCCCTGTGTAAGTCAGGACCTGCTTAATCAACTTCGTGAGTTTGGAAGAAATATGAGACAGTCAAAAATTTAGTCTAAAAAAACACAAAGGGTTTAGTGTTTTTTTTTGGGTGAAAAATGTGACCTCCTCAGATCTTCTTCAAACCCACACTGTGTGTCAGGGACATCCTGATGAAGACAGTGGTGTGGTAAATTTTGTCCTACCACACCCCAAAGCTGAGATATAGGGACACGTTTTGGTCCATAAAATGTATAACTGTAATAATAATAATAATAATATTAGGCCAATTTTTTTTTTCTGTGGAGTCCCAGAATCTAAAGTGTTCATTACTATACTTGAAGATGTCAGGCTATGTAAACAGGAGAGACGCTCACGGTTTTTAGCAGGAACAGTTTTACTTCAGAGATGTTAACGTGCAAAGCACACCGTAAAGAGAGAGCAGTCACAACAAAAAATCCAAAGAATAGAGAAGTACACGCTGAAGTCAAAAACAAAACATATCAAACAATAGCAGTCCAGATCCAAAAAGACAGAGTCAAGAGAAATGTAAGAAATGGTCATACACGGGTTGGCTTTCATAAACAAGGTTCACTTAGTAAGTAACAAAGAGTTATCAATACTTCTCAAGTGGCAGATACAAAAGCCTGAGTTTATATAGTAACTGAATGATTATGTCAAATATAAAACAGCTGTAACTTAAAACTCAGGTGACCCAGAGCACACCAAAGAGTTCCCATTGGTTGATGGAGTCATGTGACCATTCGTTGAACCATGGGAACTGAAGTCCCCAGGGTAATTCACAGACTCAAGTGGTAATATGTCATGAAGTGAGGGAGGAAGTGAGGCGTCCACAGAGACAGGTGTGACAGAAAATCAGTTAAGAGGTTACTCTTTCATATCATAATGGGAGTAATTTGGTTTCATTATAACTGATGTACAACAAGACTGACTGTGTTCTCGACCCATTCAATGACTTTGTTTGATATTTCCTAAATAGAAAGTTTTTCTCCATTGCATACACAGGAAATGTGCACATAGTTCTGAAAACTTGAAGTTCATGTATCAACAATATTTGTTTTTTTTATCCACTGAAATATCATACTAAATTACAGTTTTACAGATGTCTAAACATACACTGCATCATTTAGGAAACGTTGGTCACCTGGAAACACGGTCCTTCAAAATTCTACTTCCTGATTCCCAATAAGTCTCACTCATGTTGCCCCTGATCTTTTGTAAGGGCATAAAAGAGGCAGGGTGTGGAGTAATTTGTTTCATGCCTTTTACAATAAATATATTTATGTTTTTGTATCTGCCCTTTTTTTTCCTTGTAGCATTTCTCAGTGTTTGATACGTATTATGTAAAATGGGTCATGTGTGTTACATACAGTTTACATGTAGGATTGTTAATTCTGTTTTGGGACAGAAAACTTACACTTCACCAAAATGAAAAAAAAAAACATTGATTTTCCACACCCTCATATGAATTTGAATATATAACATGGATTCAAAAGCATCCAAATACACATTTGATCGTAGTGTTTTGAATTTATCATATCAGTGTGTATTTGATGCTCTGTAAGATATAAGCATATAACACCTATGTGTAGTGTTTTAGTGAAAGGAATCAGGTTTGAGGAGAGAAAACATGGTTCTCGGGGTTGTGTTTCATATTGCCAGAGATTTGTGGCTTTTTGACAAAGTAATAAACTTTTGAGGTTATTACTTCAGAACTAGTGGTAGCTCTTCAGTAAAATCACCATCAGCGGAAATACCCTCAAAAACAGCAAGAGGCTGTGTGTGTGTGTGTGTGTGTGTGTTACATAAATACCTTAGGTCAAGGGGATTTCTCTTTCTCTTGAGACGAATGTGTGTTCCCCACAAAGAGGAGGAATCCCCATAACCTGATGAAGCCTGTACCTGAGAACAGTGTCAGGGTTAAGCTTGTACTTATGGATAATGTAAGGCTAAGTGAGTTTCACATTTGTGTATGTGTAACTCTGTATGTACGTAACTGTCGTCCATAAGAAAACAGTGAAGTCCACACCCAGAGAAAGATAGAGTCTAGGGCAGTGCTCCCTCTCACTCTTCCTTTAGTGCAGTTAGCGGCACTGTGGGACAGTCCAGCTCAGTCTTTGTGAGGCACTTTCACCAGACTTGTTACAGCCAGCTTTTTTAATGGAAACTAACATGTGTGAGGGGTAAGCAGAGTACATCCAGTCTTCCAATGTATCCAACAGGCTAATGCCTCATAGCTAGCATTCACAGTTAATTTGTGAGTATTTTCCCGCCAAATCTACATTCTTCATATTTAGGACAAATATCTCGATTAATTTTCTGATTTTAACAGACTTTTATAGTTTAGATGAACAGTGTTTTCAGAGTCTCAGTCTGCTCTACATTTTTTTGCCAGTTTATATAAATAATTATTTAGGTATTTAATTTTCAGTTTCAAAACTGGGACAAGTGTTTCATAAAGGAAATAGAAGTATAAATGTAGGGCTTAATAAAATGAATGAAATAACATCACGTTATTAAAATAATGTTGATTTTACCAACAAAAAAACAACAACATGATTTAATATAGATTTTAACTAAGTCAGGGTCTAAAATTATGACTCAGCTGCATTTAGTTTGGAATGATATATTTGTTAAATCTTTTCCAATAATTTTTTTTATGTAAAAAATACAAAACCCATATCTTAATATAATACAGAATTTCTAGCAAAGCATTCATTCATTATCTGTAACTGCTTATCCAATTCAGGGTCACAGTTGGTCCAGAGCCTGCCTTGAATCATTGGGCACAAGGCAGGAATATCAAATCAAATCAAATCAAATCAAATCAAATTTATTTATATAGCGCTTTTCACAACTGATGTTGTCACAAAGCAGCTTCACAGAATTCCAGTAAGACAAGATTTGACATGAAATGTAAAGACAAATGTAAAACCCTCAAGTGAGCAAGCCAGGGGCGACAGTGGCAAGGAAAAACTCCCCCAGCTGAGGAAGAAACCTTGGGAGGAACCAAGGCTCACAAGGGGTGACCCATCCTCCTCTGGTCAATCTACTGGTGATGATAGTTAGTAGTCCATGAGAACTTCAGTGTAGGGACAGCTTCAAGGCACTTGGTGGTTGCTGGAGCGTGGGCAGCTAGTCTGAAGCGTGGAGGAGGATCTCGACAGTCATCCATCAGTGTCCAGACAGACAGGTGGGCAGTCGTTTACTCGGAAAGATGTAAAGGGATGGAATTAGTTTTGAACTGTTTTGTGTTTGTAAAGTAGAAAATATGAAAATTTCCAGAGTGTGGCTAAGGACTCCGGCAGATCTGACTATGACAGCATTAACTAAAAGGAGAGAACCAGGAGGACACACAGACACGGGAGCATCCTGAAACACTGGCATCCCTCCGCTCCACCATCAACAAACCTGAGTGATCGCGAGAAACGGCGGGACGACAGCACCAGCATCTCAGTTTACTATAATTCCCTGTGTCCATGCACACCCCGGATCTGCCGCCTTTATCTATGGGGGAGCATTAGCTACCAAATGATAAACTAAACAAATGAGTTTTTAGCCTACATTTGAAGATTGCGACTGTGTCTGAGTCCCGAACATTTTCTGGAAGATCATTCCAGAGTTGGGGGGCTTTATAAGAAAAGGCTCTTCCCCCAGCTGAGGCCTTCTGAATTCTGGGAACATTTAAAAATCCAGTATTCTGTGATCTGAGTGAACGTGGGGGCTCATAATAGGAAATTCAGGAGCAAGCCCATGTAGAGCTTTATATGTTAATAACAAAATTTTGTAGTCAATGCGGAATTTAACAGGCAGCCAATGAAGTGATGATAAAACTGGGCTGATATGTTCAAATTTTCTAGTTTTAGTGAGGACCCTAGCTGCAGCATTTTGAACTAGTTGAAGTTTTCTTAAATTGCTGCTGGTGCATCCTGACAGTAGTGCGTTACAGTAGTCAAGCCTTGAAGTAATAAAGGCATGTACTAATGTTTCTGCGTCCTGGAGGGATAAGGCATTTCTAATCTTAGCAATATTGCGAAGATGTAAAAAAGCTGTCCTAGTGATACTACCTATGTGTTGATCAAATGATAAATCCGGGTCAATTATGACACCAAGATTTTTTGCTGCTGAACCAGGTTTAACTGGAAAGTTAGCTAGATTTAAAATTAAGTCTGATAATTTATTTCTTGTCACTTTTGGACCCAAAAGCAGGACCTCTGTTTTGTTGCTGTTTAGGAGGAGGAAATTACGCAACATCCAGCCTTTCACGTCTTTTACACAGTCCTCTATTTTCTTTAATCTGTGTTTGTCATCGGGCTTGGCTGAAATATACAATTGTGTGTCGTCTGCGTAACAGTGAAAGTTAATGTCATGGTTTCTTATAACTGTGCCTAGCGGTAACATGTATAATGTAAATAATAATGGTCCTAAAATAGAGCCTTGTGGAATTCCAAATCTTACTTTAGAATAATTTGAATTTAGATTGTTTACTTTTACGAATTGATAACGTTCCGTTAAGTAAGATTTAAACCATAATAGGGCTGTCCCTGTGATTCCAACCATGTTTTCTAACCTTTCTATGAGAATATTGTGGTCTATTGTATCAAAGGCTGCGCTTAGGTCAAGAAGCACCAACAGGGATACGTGGCCTTGATCAGAGGCAAGAAGAAGATCATTTGTTATCTTGACTAGAGCTGTCTCTGTACTATAATGTTGCCTGAATCCAGATTGGAATTTTTCATATATATGATTCTTATGTAGATATGAACTAAGTTGTTGGGCCACAGCTTTTTCTAAGATCTTAGACAGAAATGGCAAATTAGAAATAGGCCTGTAATTAGACCGTGTACTAGCATCAAGATTTGGTTTCTTGATCATAGGTTTAATAACTGCTAGTTTAAAAGCTTTGGGTACATGGCCCAGACTAAGCGATGAGTTTACTATAGTTAAAAGAGGATCAATAATAGCTGGTAGTACTTCTTTGAGCAACTTTGTGGGAATTGCATCAAGTGTGCAAGTTGTACAGTTTGCGGAGGTGATAATCTTCTCTAGTTCTAATTGTGGGAGTGGGCAAAAGGTTTCAAGTCTTTCTTTTACAGTTATATTATGTTTTATTTCATTCACATCAGGTGGCAGCCAGGATGGATTTGATCCTGTGGCTAGAGTTTGTTGTCTAATATTCTCAATTTTATTATTAAAAAAGTCCATAAAATCTTTACTGGTGAGAGTTGCTGGAATTAGTTGTTCAGAACCTGCTTGATTTTTTGTAATTCTAGAAAACACACTAAACAGTGCTCTCGGATTATTTTTATTATGGGAGATCAGCGAGGCCAGATATGCTGAGCGAGCTTTAGTGAGGGCATTTCTATACTCTATAAGGCTGTCCTTCCAGGCAGAATGGAACACTTCAAGCTTGGTTGATCGCCATTTCCGCTCTAGTTTTCGTAATGTTTGTTTTAAAGTACGGGTCTTATCGTTATACCATGGTGCGAGCTTTTTCTGTCTTATACTTTTATGTTTAAGTGGTGCTACCTTTTCTAAAGTAGATTGACAGGTATTTTCTAGGTAATCAGTTAGTACATCTAGGTCCATTTGGTCTGATGGAGTTGGAACTGGGGTCGATAGTTCTGGTAGGTTTTCTATAAATTGTAGGGCGGTAGATGGTTTTATTATACGCCTTGTAGAATAGCGAGGGTTCTTACATATATTATGGATAAAACGTAGCTCATATGAAATTAAGTAATGATCTGAGATTGCTGAGGATTGCGGTAAGATATTAATTTTGTCAATGTTAAGACCTAGTGTCAGAACTAAGTCTAAAGTGTGGCTGCAGTAGTGTGTAGGCCCTGTTACATTTTGAGTAATACCAATAGAGTCTAAGATTGAGGTAAATGCCTTTTTTAGTGGGTCACTTTCCTTCTCAAAATGGATATTGAAGTCTCCTACAATTATAACTTTATGATTGCACACCGCTAGGTTTGTAGCAAAATCGCTGAATTCTTTCAGAAATTCTAAGTAAGGCCCTGGTGGTCTGTAAATGTTGCATAATAAAAATGCGTCCTTTTTTGTGACCGGATTTGTAATAATAGTGGAGAGAACCTCAAAAGAAGAGAAGGTGTCACATTGTTTAAGACTAATTTCTAGGGTATTTTGGTAAATTACACATACTCCACCTCCTTTGCCTGATATTCTTGGGCTATGTGCATAATTATAGCCTAGGGGGGTGGCTTCATTTAGTGCTAAATATTCATTTGGTTTAACCCACGTTTCCGTGAGACAGAAAACATTGAATTTATGATCACTTATAATATCATTTAAGATGAGTGCTTTTGAGTTTAGTGATCTTATGTTGAGTAACCCAAATTTTAGTTCTGAGGTGTTGCTGCTAGGTGTTTTGTATGATTTAATATTGATTAGGTTGCTGAAACAGGCTGATTTTGTTTTTCTACTTTTACATTTAGTTCGGGGGAAAGACACAGTCTCAATACAGTTGAACCTGGGTGACGTCTCAAGACAGTTCGCAGACGGTCGGTTTAGCCTGTCTGTCTGCGGCCTGGTCCCGGCTCTGGATTGTCAGCAGCTATCTACACTACTCTGCTGACTAACTAAAAGACTATGTGCTATACTGCAAGAAAGTAAGGCAGCACCCTCCCGCGTGGGGTGGATACCATCCCTACCTATAAGACCAGTCTTGCCCTCAAAACGTAACCAATTGTCTATAAAGCCCACTTGATTTTCGGAACACCACTTGGACATCCAGCAGTTTAACGCCCAAAGTCTGCTGTAAGCTTCGTCGCCACGCCACATTGGTATGGGGCCAGAGCAGATTACGGCATCGGACATCGTCTGGGCCAGTTTAATCACCTCTCTAATATTAACCTTAGTTACCTCAGACTGCCGCAGACGAATATCATTGGCCCCTACATGAATGACTACCCTCGAATATCTCCTATTAGCTAACAGTCTAAGGTTGCCACTAATATCCGGCGCTCTGGCTCCCGATAAACAGCTAACTGTTACTGCCGGCGCCCCTAAAGGAGTAGCTAATTTCACGTGCCGAACAATAGAGTCTCCTATAACCAGAGCACTCTTAACAGGCTCCTCAGCGGGTGCTTCGCTGAGCAGGGCAAACCTGTTTGACACGCGAATCGGAGGAGCGTGGTGTCCCGGTGGGCTAGCTTTGGCCTCAGCGTTAGCATCAGCCTTAGCTTTCCGGCTATGACGCCGAGACGTCACCCATTCACCCCTCTGTGAGGGCTCTAACGCCGGAGTCGTGGGGGTGCTAACTCTCCCTAAGGCACCCGGAGTTGCTAACACTGAATCTCGCTGTTTATCCCTCAACAATAATAAGCTCCGGATGCGCACTTCTAGCTGGTCCACTTTATCCACCAGAGAGCTAACTAGCTGACACTTACTACAAATACAACCACTATATTTATCGCTAGAGGTGGAAAAGGGCGTTAAACTAAACATGCCACACTCTGAGCAGGCAAAACAGCCAGTAGTAGCCATGGAATTGCAGGTACTTACCGCTTTTAGTGAATTTTAGTAACTTACACCAAGAACGTTACTCCAGGGTCCGGTGGCAGTTTTAGTGCCTCTGTAATGAATATTCCTGCGGAGACAATCTAAAAGATAGATCTATGGATGGTTAGTAGGTTATAAAAACAGATATAAATATAGAAATAACAATGGAAACGAGTAAACAGGAAAACCCGAGCGATCAAAACAGCTTCCAAACGGGTACAGAAACAGCCAAACGGGTTGCCAGATCTCCCTGGCAATGAAAACACACCAACTCCTCACTGTCAAAGAACAACTTAATACACCCTGGAGGGGGCATCAGTCCTTCACAGGGCAACACAGACACACATTCTCTCACACCTACAGACACTTTTGAGTCGCCAGTCCACCTATCAAAATGTGTTTTTAGACTGTGAGAGGAAACCCATGCAGAAACAGGGAGAACACACCAACTCCTCACAGAGGGTCACCCAGAGTGGGAATCGAACCCACAACCTCCAGGTCCCTGGAGCTGTGTGACTGCGACGCTTCCTGCTGCACCACCTCTCACCTCTCACCTGCTGCTGTGCCGCTCTAGCAAAGCAATTAAATCTAAATGTATGATTTATTACATCATCCCCTTATTGTTATCAAACCTTTATAAGATAAAATGTTCACATACATTATTCATATGAATAGTTAATTAAAGGTAATTAATGCATGATTAAGTTAAAGCCCTGTCTTCTTCATCTACAGAGAGTGGACAGAGGAAGTGAATTCCAGCGGTCGTCCCTTTAAACAATGTAAAGGGAAGCATGTGAATTTATCAGAGATGAGAGAGGACCCCACACTAAACAACTAAACAACACCAGTAGATTGACCAGAGGAGGATGGGTCACCCCTTGTGAGCGTTGGTTCCTCCCAAGGTTTCTTCCTCAGCTGGGGGAGTTTTTCCTTGCCACTGTCACCCCTGGCTTGCTCATTTGAGGGTTTTACAATTTGTTTTTACACTTCATGTCAAATCTTGTCTTACTGGAATGCTGTGAAGCATCAGTTGTGAAAAGCGCTATATAAATAAATTTGATTTGATTTGATACCTACCTGTGGTGGAGTCTGTCAGTGAAAGGTATTGAAATTGATGATGCTGAAAATAATTTTCTATTGGCCAGTTCTTTAGATGATTTGGCTGATGTGGAGCAGCATTTCTTGCAGAAATTCACTACTTCTCTGGCATTTCAAAACAAGTCTTGCTATAGCAACATTTGCTTCACCATTCTTCTGAGAGAGCTCCTGTTTTGGTATGCCAGGAAGTTCTGTAGGAAGTTTGCTTCTGTGTTCCGTGTCCTGGACACCAGACTCTACAAAAAAGAAATCTCATACTCCGTGGTGGTGCATCCACTGCACGTTAGAGGTCTGACTATTATTATGTATGGGATAATGTGGCTATACCTTTCCACATGGAACCACACTGGACTCTGGGTGTGAGTCATCAAAAACTTTACAACAGCTTGAGACTGTTCAAGATCGCTGAACCCAATCTCTTGAGGATACAGGACACTGCACTAAATCAGCAAAAGGCTGATGGAATACTGGGGGAACTGGCTTCAAAGTATTGTTTATAATCTGAATTATAATATCCCTCAGGGACTATCTAGCAGTTTTGTCTGTTCTGTTTCCTTGAGGGCCTCTGTTTTTCAGCACAGGGATTTTTATCAGTCTTGTATTAAAATGATGAAATGCTTTTTAAGAATGCTTTAACAGGTTGTTTACATTCCCCTACACTGCTCACATTCTCCACCTAAAGAATGGAAAGCTGTAATTTTAGCACTTTGAGATTTCCTTGAAATGTAAAGTATCACACCCTCATCCTGTCAGGTCTGTTTTCCACGCCATGTGCTCTCTCAGCACATGGCTCTGTCTGTTATTCTCCATGTCTCCGCCCTTGTTCCATCTTTGTTCCCCCTCCTTGTCCATAATCCTCATTATCTGTTTCAGGTGTGTCTTGTCTGTATGACGTATTTAAGTTCCCTTGTGTCATTTCCTTGTATTGGTCATTCATTTTGTTTCCTATTTCAAGTCATGTCATTTCTTTCCTCCAAGTCTTGTTGTTTCTCTTCCAGTGTTTCCATGTCTTGTTCCTTAGTCCGGTATGTCTTTCTCTGTCGTCTCCTCATTCTAAGTCCTAGTATTGTTACGCTCTCCATGTCTATGTTTGTCTGTTTAGCTTATCGTGCTGTCATGTTGCTTAGTCCAGTCTGTTTATCTCTGTCGTTTCCTCATTTCATTTCATATATCTTGTTGTTTCCATAGTTGCTTGTTTTTGGTTTGTTATATATTTTGTTTAAATAAAGGAACTGTGTTTTAGTGTGTGCATCCGTCACCATCAGTCCACCCCATGTGATTCCTGACATAAAGTGCATTACAAATAAAATGTATTATTATTATTAATAATCTGATTGGTGTGATTACTGGTATAAGTAATGGCAGAGAGAAAACATCAGCATCGCTGCACAACCCAGTGAACAGAACAGAGAGGACCAATCAGCAGTGTTTAATTTTTATGTAATGCTTCCGAAATGTTTAAAATACTTTCAGTTAAATTCTAGACCCAGTGTAGTGCACTTTGTGTGGATTGTGATGATTATAAGTAGCGATGGGCTGAGTGAGACTTTTCAAACTGCAACACATTTGACAAAATATTTTTATGCTTTAACACCTTTACTACGCCACCTGTTGTTCCAATAAAAATACTGCACTACAGTTTCCTGATTCACTGTAGATTGTCTGAACTGACACCAAAGCACCAGGTAGTCTCTTTTACTTGGAAGCTTGCATTTCATCTGAGAATATTTTCTTTTTACTTGCATAAAAATAATGTTCAAAAATATTGAATGTTAAATTTTAAAAAAGGCCATCATTGAATATGAATGTAGAATTTACAACTTTTAAACACAAACATAAATAACAGAAGATGAGTTAAATATCTCAAGAATATAATTTTTTTTGCTGCAGTGGGACTTGAATTGAAAACTTGAACGTCCTTGTGTTCAAAATGGTAAAGCAAATGGAAGCTTAAACATGGAAAATGTTCATATGTCCAGTAACTATGCCGAAACCTGGTGGGCATTTTATGACAATGCAACAGAATGCATAGGGCAGTGAGAGGAGAGAGTTGGTTCTGGGAGCTCTGGAACTTTGTTTGGGGCATTATGAGAGGAGGGAGCTGGTCCCTAGGAGGTCTGGAACATAGAGCACTGTTCAAAAATAAAACATTCATTCATTATCTGTAACCGCTTATCCAGTTGAGGGTCACGATGGGTCCAGAGCCTTCCTGGAATCATTGGGCGCAAGGCATGAATACACCCTGGAGGGGGCACCAGTCCTTCACAGGGCAACACAGACACATTCACACTTTTGGACACTTTTGAGTCGCCAATCCACCTACCAACGTGTGTTTTTGGACTGTGGGAGGAAACCAGAGCACCCAAAGGAAACCCTCGCAGACTCGGGGAGAACACACCAACTCCTTACAGACAGTCACCTGGAGCGGGAATCAAACCCACAACCTCCAGGTCCCTGGAGCTGTGTGACTGTGACACTACCTGCTGCACCACCAAAATAAAACATGACCAAACATATTAAATGTAAATTTGAAAAATAAACTATGTGAAAAAATTATCCACAGCTCAAGGAGGTGTAAACTTTCTAATTTGAAGCCACATGTTAGATTAGATTAGATTAGATTAGATTAGATTCAACTTTATTGTCATTGTGCAGAGTACAAGTACAGGGCCAATGAAATGTAGTTAGCATCTAAACAGAAGTGCAATATATAACATTATTTACATAATTTACATAAAGTGCAGTTGTGATTATTTACTCAACTCAACTCAGCTTTATTTATAGAGCACTTTAAAAAACACCAACAGCTAAAACAAAGTGCTGTACAAAAGATATTTATAAAACAAAATAAAACAAAATAAAATAAAATAACCAATAAGGAAAAATAAATAACTTAAATAAAAACAAAACTAATAAAACAAAACAAAACAAACGTCTCATGCTGGGTTGAAAGCCAAGGAATAAAAGTGGGTTTTAAGATAGGTTTTAAAAATCGAAAGTGAAGAAGCCTGCCTAATCTGTAATGGCAGGCTATTCCACAGTTTTGGCGCAACAATTAAAAAGGCTTTATCTCCTCTGAGCTTACGTTTTGACCTCGGCACCTCCAGGAGCAGCTTATCAGCTGACCTGAGGCACCGAGCAGAGACATGGGGATGTAGTAGCTCAGTGAGGTAAGGTGGGGCTAGTCCATTTAAAGATTTAAAAACAAATAAGAGAATCCTAAAATGTACTCTAAAATGCACAGGCAACCAGTGGAGAGAGGCCAGAATGGGAGTTATATGCTCCCTCTTACGTGATCCCGTTAAGAGTCGGGCAGCAGCATTTTGAACTAATTGAAGGCATCTGAGGGAGGACTGGCTGACTCCAAAATACAGTGCATTGCAGTGATCCAGCCGGGATGTGATGAAGGCATGGATTACTGTTTGAAAGTGCTCGTGTGAGAGAAATGGCTTCACCTTTGCCAGCTGTCTCAGGTGGAATAAGCTGGACCTAACTACTGTGCCTTTTTGGCGGTCCAATTTAAAATCACTGTCCATCTTAAAACACAAATTTAAGATTGTTGGCTTCACATACAAAGTCAAGGGGCTCAAATCAACTGGAGGGGCTTCACAGGGCCCACTGGGACCAAACACCATCACTTCTGTTTTGTTTTCATTAAAATGTAAAAAATGTAAAGCCATCCAGTCTTTAATGTCATTGAGACATAACAACAGTGGTTTAATCGAGAAAGCATCTTTCTTCTATAAAGGGACATATATCTGGCTGTCATCAGCATAACAGTGGAATGTAATGCCATGTTTTCTCAAGATAGAGCCCAATGGGAGCAGATAAAGTGAGAAAAGGAGGGGTCCTAAGATTGAGCCCTATGGAACTCCATATGATAGGGGAGCTGAGGAGGATTCTGAGCCAGCAAAACTCACACACAAAGTTCTGTCCATCAGATAGGACCTAAACCAGTCCAAAGCACTACCACAAATGCCGACTAGATGCTGCAAGCGGGAAACTAAAATGTTGTGATCCACTGTGTCAAAAGCAGCAGTTAGATCCGGCAGAACAAGAATTGCATGGTCCCCAGAATCATTGGCCAGGAGAATATCATTGAAAACCCTGAGCAAGGCTGACTCCAGACTGAAAAACCTCCAGAATATTATGCTCATCCAAAAATAATTTCAGTTGAGCATAAACAACTTTCTCCAAGATCTTTGAAATAAAAGGCAGCTCGGAAATAGGCCTATAATTAGCCAATACAGTATTGGTCGAGGCCAGGTTTCTTGAGCAAGGGTTGAACTACAGCATGTTTAAAACTCACAGGAACAACACCAGAAGACAGGCTGCTGTTAATAATGGCCAGAACCTGCTGCCCTATAGTATGAAAAATCTCTTTTAGAAAGTGAGGAGGCAAAACATCACAAGGAGAACCTGAGGGCTTTAAATGGCCCAACACATCCTCCAAGTGTGACAGAGTCACCGGCTCAAACCTATCAAACACAGCCAAGCAAGGGGCAGAGTCAGAGGGGTCAACAGCAGGAGCTGTGAAAGAGCTCTTGCAGTAACAATCTTATCAATAAAAATGCTTCCAAACAGACAGGCTGAGAACAGAGTCAATGGTTTTAAATAACACACGTGGCTTATGACAATTTGCCATAATAATATTTGACAATTGTTCTCTCTTAACCTCTTTGATAGTGCTCTGGTAAGAATGACAGCAGTCTTTTAACATTTGAAATGAAACCTGCAGCTTAACCTTTTTCCATCGGCGTTCAGTTCTGTGACACTTCTGCTTTGCTGCACACACTCGGTCATTGAACCAGGGCTCAGGTTTAACTTTGGGCTGTTTAGTTCTTAATGGAGCCACTGAGTCCAGTATAGTTTGGCAGGAGGAGTGAAACCAGGAGCTGAGCTCCTCCGTATTAACAGAGGCTGAGTCAGGAGGAGAACAAAGCTGGTCGAAAGCACAGGTGAACTGACTGGCAGTGAAAGAGTTAAAACTCCGACCAAGCTGAGCAGGAGCTTAAGGTTTAAAAGCAGCACAGGATAAAACAACATCAAATAAAACAGGCATGTGATCAGAAAACCCACTTTCATGGATCTCTAAATTTAACACAGACAACCCATAAGACAGAACAAGGTCTAAGGTATGTCCATGTTCATGTGTGGGCCCGGACACATACTGCACTAAATTAAAAGAGTCAATGATGTTTACAAAGTCCTTCACCAGCGGTTTATCTGGACAGCAGACGTGAATGTTAAAATCCCCGACGATAAGGATGCGGTCATAGTTCGGCATATGTCCCGCCAAAAAATCAGAAAAGTCATTTATGAAATCCTTATTGTATTTAGGGGGTCGATAGATGACAGCACACAGCACCGGGTCAGAGCGGCCCACCTCAAATAAAGTGACCTCAAAATTGGAAAATGAAGGTGATACAGCGCGCTGTTTACATTTAAAATTATTTTTAAAAACAGTCGCCTTTCCTCCTCCCCGGCCTGACATCCGCAGGGTATTAAAATAACCACAGCCAGCCGGCAGAAGTTCAACGAGAGCACTGTACTCACCAGCACCAATCCAAGTCTCTGTCACAAAAAGAAAATCCAGGCTTTGGGAAGAGAAGAAGTCCCTCAGGATAAAAGTTTTTTTTTGCCAGTGATCTGGCGTTCACAAGGCCGATCCTGGCAGGAGCTGAGTCTGTGCTTTAGACAGATTAGGAGCACAAAGCGACGTCCTCAAGTTGCGGGGATTCACCCCACGCTCGCGGAGCCAGGAAAAGCAGGGGCGGTGAGGACAGGATCCCTCATCCAGGCCGATGACAGGTACCAGGGAGATGCTGATGGTCTCCAGGAAATGCCAGGACACAACAAATTGGGGGGATAATCCACGTCGTGGCCGGGAACTGGATGATGATTGTGAGAGGCAGACCTTTAGTTTCACTAGCCGACCGCCATGTTTACCGCGGCGGCGGCGACGCTTTCGCCGAATTGTTTGGGCCAAGGCACGGTGCAGGTGATTCGGAATACCCGATAGGTGCAGGGGCAGAGGGTTCTGTCCACTATGATTAAAAACACCTAGATCACAGATATTATATCTAAGATCCAGGAGAAATTGGCGATCATACACCAGTAGAGACTTCACATGTGAAGTGCCAAAGCTTAGCAACACCAACAACACAAGGCAAAGTGAGAGCAGCAGACGGCCAGCCACACACACCGGCGCCATCTTGATCACTATTTACATAAAGTGCAGTTATGAAATGACATTATGATTATGGATTGTGATTAAAGTGCAGTTGTGATATGACATTGTGATTATGGTAGTTAAAGTAACCATATATGTTACATGTATAACTGAAAATGACAATATTTTGGGGTGTATCTTAAATTGAGCTCAGAAGATACATTCAATACAGTTTAACCAATGTGAATGTTCAAATCTAATACACTACGCATAACCCTGTCACTGTTCCCTTGATTTAGAACAGACAGATCAAATCAAAGCTGTCTTTAAAGAGCCCAATTACAGATAGGTGATTAATGGTACAAGGAATCCGGAGGACAGTGTAAGAACTAAAACACATGGATGCTGAGAAGTAATTTGCCTATCCACATCCAGTTGGACCACAGTGCTCACATTAATATATTAATCTCCCTCAGTGCACCAGACCTCAAGCACTACAAACAGTAGACTAAGGAGCAATCAACAGCATCAAAGCTCCATTCAAGACAGGGAGATGACATAATGTATGGAACCTGAGGGTAATTTTAATGAGTGTAATTTATGTAATTTATCCAAACCTGACACTGAGCCACTTGTCCCAAACTCCTTGGGTCTGGGTTTGCTCCCAGCTGCTTAAATTGGAACAGAGCACACAATCATACAGAAAAAAATGCCTCAGATAATCCACAGACCAATAAAATAATAATGAAAAAATGTACTTTGTGGTGTATCTCAGATTTGTCTGGCATTCTTCTGTACCTTTGGTTTGGAACAGATGACCTGACTCAAAACCAGCTTAGAACTGACCAAATGCAGGAAGGTGTTCATCAGTACAAAGAGTTTAGAGCATGGTGTATGAACTAAAACACAGGGATGCTGGGAAATAATTTTCCTTTAAGATGTTTTAAAGTGTTTCTGGTAGTGCAGTGGTAAAGTACTATGCCATTGTATTAAAGGTTGCTGGTTCAAACCCAGCTCAATGCAACTTGCTCATGAGCACACTGTTATTAATCCTTTTTCCTTTGGAAAAATAATAATAAAACAAACTAATTAAATAAAATTAACTAAAATATTACAAAATAAACATAACAACAGCTCTGAGCTTTTTCCTCACTACTATCTAAAAATATATATATAACAGTGTGCCAGTTGTATTGTGCTAGGTTTGAACCAGTGACCTTTAGTATGATGGAGTAGCTCTTTACCACTGCACTATCAGAGACACTTTACAGTCCCACTATGTCTCCTAGGTCTATCTAATTGTACTAAAGACTCTGTGTCTTCTATTATCCCTCTACACCTCCAATATTTCCACCATGTCTGCTAGGTCTTCCTCAATGTCTATATCTATGTCAAGGGCAGTTTTGTGTTTTCTTTCTCTTATCCACGGGCCTTTGTTTGAGCACACTGGCTTTCAGTGCCTCCTTGATTTGTTTTCCCGCCTTTTTTCCACCACTTCTTGTGGTTTCTAATTCCACCCTTTTTCAGCAGCCCCCACTAGTGCAGTGGTAAGCAAATGGCTGTTGGATCAAACCCAGCTCAATCTAACTTGCACATTTTGATTTTCCCTTAATGAAATTGATAATCCATCCATCCATCCATTATCTGTAACCGCTTATCCAATTTAGGGTCGTGGGAAATTGATAATAAAATTAACTATTAAAATAACTTAAAAAAATAACAATGCAAAATAAAAATGATAAGCAAAACAATGGATCTGCACTACCCCACCAATTTATCCCATAATAAAATGTTTGAATTGTATTCACTACTTTTTGTACACACTACTCTGTAGGATCTATGTCTGGTAGGTCTTTCTACATTTCATAAAGAATTCTACATGTCTCAAAAAGTCCCTATGCCTCATATGTAATAATTTCTTCCCCTTTGTGGCCCCTACATTTTTATCTTCCCTCTATGTCTGCAAGATGTTTCTACAATGCTAACAGTATTAAATAAATTATGCACTAGTCAAAGTGGTTTACAATTTCCAATTTGAAGCAACATGCGAATCTATCTACTGCATTGGATCTTCAGCCCAAGCCATCTGAGAAGTAACATATTGCATGAGACTGTTGTATTGTTTTTTTCCTTTGGATCTGAATTGTACCATTTCTCCTATAACATTTTGGACTGTTTTAGAGATCACACATTCCCTGTTTTAAACACCTTTGATAAGAACTGATTGTTAACTTTACGACAGTGCACCAGGAACTCAGATGATGTTTATGGCCTAGATTGTTTATGGCTTGTTCATGACAGTGATGTGTTACGACAGTTCCTGGTGCTTCCAGATCCTGTTTTAGGTAAAGATCAATCCATGTGTGAAGTTGTAAAATGGGTATAAAGATGTGTGCCCCTTACAAACCATTAGATCAGTCTGAGATTCAGCCTGTGACCAGATCATTCTGAGATCAGTCTGAGGATCAACCAGAGCGCTCAATAAACAGCATTAAATCCAGACTGGTCTCCTCTCTTCACTTTGAAACCACCAGAAGACAAATTTACAACAAGACTTACATTTAAGTGCTGATTAAAGGTTTAATATGTGAGGATTATTTGAATGAGTGCAAGCTGCATTTTAAAATCAAACACAGATCAGTACAAAGAATATGGTGAAAGGTGTTTGAACTAAAACACAGGGAGGCTGAGAATTAATTTACATATCCATGTCTGACTTCACACAACAGAGTACACATCATCAACATGATAATGCTGCTTCGGGATAGGTATGAAAACGGTCCTCTTCATAGGAGCTCCAGCCCAAAATATCTGATGTAAAATGTGAGGGTTATTTGAATGAGTGCAACTTGTGTTTTCAAGTCCAAATCTGACACTTAGCAATTTGGTCTTGACTTCTAGGCTCTGGTTTTGCTCACACCTCTGCCAGTTGATCTAAAGCACAGGGATAGTGGGAAGTAATTGGCTAAACAGTGTCTAATTTGACCACAGTGCTCATAATACCATCTTCTGGAACAGCCCGTTCCAGTCCCTAGCACATGGCTCTGTCTGTTATTGTCCATGTCTCCACACTTGTCCTGCCTTTGTTCAGCCTCCTTGTCCGTACTCCTCGTTATCTGTTTCAGGTGTGTCTCATCTGTATCATGTATTTAAGTTCCCTTGTGTCATTTCCTTGGTCATTCGTTTTGTTTCCTATTTCAAGTCATTTCGTTTCTTTCCTCCAAGTCTTGTTGTTTCTCTTCCAGTGTTTCCATGTCTTGTTCCTTAGTCTGGTATGTCTGTCTCTGTCGTCTCCTCGTTCCAAGTCCTAGTATTGTTACGCTCTCCATGTCTAGGTTTGTCTGTTTAGCTTTCCCTGTCTAGGTTTGTTTGTTTCTCCCCATCTAGTATTGTAGTGTTTTGCTTCCTTTATCATGCTGTCATGTTGCTTAGTCCAGTCTGTCTGTCTCTGTCGTTTCCTCGTTTCATTTCCTATAACTTGTTGTTTCCATAGTTGCCTGTCTTTGCTTTGTTATATCTTTTGTTTAAATAAAAGTCCTGTGTTTTAGTGTGTTCATCCGTCTCCGTCAGTCCGCCCCCGTGATTCCTGACATAAAGTTCATTACAAATAAAATGTATTATTATTATTAATAATCTGATTGGTGTGATTACTGGTATGAGTAATAACAGAGAGAAAACATCAACAGCACTGCACAACCCAGTGAACAGCACAGAGAGAACCAATCACCAGTGTTTAATTTTTATGTAATACCTCCGGAATGTTTAAAATACTTTCAGTTAAATTCTAGGCCCAGGATAGTGCACTTTGTGTGGATTGTGATGATTATAAGTAGCGATGGGCTGAATGAGACTTTTCAAACTGCAACACATTTGAAGCCAAAACGGTTTTATGCTTTAACACACCTTTACTACGCCACCTGTTTTTCCAATAAAAATACTGCACTACAGTTTTCTGATTCACTGTAGCTTCTCTGAACTGACACCAAAGCACCAGGTGGTCTCTTTTACTTTGGAGCTTGCATTTAATCTGAGAATGATTTTAAAAAAGGCCATCATTGAATATGAATGTAGAATTGGCAACTTTTAAACACAAACATAAATAACAGAAAATTAGTTAAATAATTCAAGAATATAATTTTTTTGCTGTAGTGGGACTTAAATTGAAAACTTGAACGTCCTTGTGTTTAAAATGGTAAGGGAAACGGAAGCTTAAACATGGAAAAAGGTTCATATGTCCAGTAACTGGGCGGCACGGTGGCGCAGCAGGTAGTGTCGCAGTCACACAGCTCCAGGGGCCTGGAGGTTGTGGGTTCGATTCCAGCTCCGGGTGACTGTCTGTGAGGAGTTGGTGTGTTCTCCCCGTGTCCGCGTGGGTTTCCTCCGGGTGCTCCGGTTTCCTCCCACGGTCCAAAAACACACGTTGCAGGTGGATTGGCGACTCGAAAGTGTCCGTGAATGTGTGCGTGTCTGTGTTGCCCTGTGAAGGACTGGCGTCCCCTCCAGGGTGTATTCCCGCCTTGCGCCCGATGATTCCAGGTAGGCTCTGGACCCCCCGCGACCCTAAATTGGATAAGCGGTTACAGATAATGGATGGATGGATGGATGGATGTCCAGTAACTATGCCACCACCTGGTGGGCATTTTATGAAAATGCAACAGAGTGTATAGGGCAGTGAGAAGAGAGAGTTGGTTCTGGGAGCTCTGGAACTTTGTTTGGGGCATTATGAGAGGAGGGAGCTGGACCCTAGGAGGTCTGGAACATAGAGCACTGTTCAAAAATAAAACATTCATTCATTATCTGTAACCGCTTATCCAGTTGAGGGTCACGATGGGTCCAGAGCCTTCCTGGAATCATTGGGCGCAAGGCATGAATACACCCTGGAGGGGGCACCAGTCCTTCACAGGGCAACACAGAGACACACACATTCACACCTATGGATATTTTTGAGTCACCAATCCACCTACCAATGTGTGTTTTTGGACTGTGGGTGGAAACCAGAGCACCCAAAGGAAACCCATACGGACACAGGGAGAACACACCAACTCCTCACAGACAGTCACCCAGAGCGGGAATCGAACCCACAACCTCCATGTCCCTGGAGCTGTGTGACTCTACCTGCTGCACCACCATGCCGCCAAAATAAAACATGACTAAACAAATTAAATGTAAATTTGACAACTATGTGAAAAAAATATCCACTGCTCAAGAAGTTCTAAACTTTCTAATTTGAAGCCACATGTGTAACTGAAAATGACAATATTTTGGGGTGTATCTAGAATTGAGCTCAGAAGATACATTCAATACAGACTAACCAATGTGAATGTTCATATCTAATACACTACACATAACCCTGTCACTGTTCCCTTGATTTAGAACAGACAGATCAAATCAAAGCTGTCTTTAAAGAGCCCAAATGCAGATAGGTGATTAACAGTACAAGGAATCCAGAGGACAGTGTAAGAACTAAAACACATGGATGCTGGGAAGTCATTTGCATATCCACATCCAGTTGGACCACAGTGCTCACATTAATATACTAATCTCCCTCAGTGCACCAGACCTCAAAAACTACAAACAGTAGACTAAGGAGCAATCAACAGCATCAAAGCTCCATTCAAGACAGGGAGATGACATAATGTATGGAACCTGAGGGTAATTTTAATGAGTGTAGTTCATGTTTTTATATCCAAACCTGACACTGAGCCACTTGTCCCAAACTCCTTAGGTCTGTGAGAAATGGTTAGAACATGTACAGGGAAATAATTTGCATATTCACGTCTGGCCTCAAACACAACTGCGTATTTACCATCAATGTGATTATTATGAAGTTAGATATCAGGCCTGTTTGGCCCTTGTTCAGAACAGAACATAGAGGACTGGAGGTAGACATCTAATAAACTTTGCTAAGCTCTCTGGTTCTAGAAACGTGCTATCTGATTGCAACCATTTGGGATTCCAATGTAGTGTGAGCGTCATTGGAATGAGTGCAAAATGTATTTTCAAGTTAAAACCTGACATTGAACCACTTTCCCTTGACTGATAGGGCCTGGTTTTGCTCACACCTGCTCCGTTTTGAACAGAGCACACAATCATACAGAAAACAAGCCACAGGTCAGTACAATAAATCTCTAGAATGAACTAAATCACAGGGATGCTGGGAAATAGTTTGTATATCCCCACCTGGCCTCAAACACAACAGAATATTCACCATTAACATGATTATTATGAAGTTAGATATCAGGCCTGTATGTCCTCTGTTCAGGTCAGAAACAAAACAGCCAGGATCTCTCTGATTCTAGACATATGGCACTTGTCTGCTATCAGTTTACAACCATTTGAGATTCCAATTTTGCAACCCACTGGTTGATTCCTGAATGTTTCAATGTGATGCTGTGGAATAGGTAAGGTAAGGAAGCTATCTGCTTGATTGGAGCTCCAGCCTAAATGACCTGGCAGGGCTGATCAATAATGTGATTTCTGTGGGTCATTTCATTGGGTGCAACTTATATTTTCATGTACTTACCTGATATTTAGCCACTTGCCCCAAACTGATAGGGGTTTGCTCCCACCTCCTCCTTTTCTTGAATGGAGCCCACAATCATACACAATCAAAGTAAATTGGCACAAATCAGTACAAGGACAAAATATCTTGGTAGTGCAGTTATAAGGAATTGCTTTAATCATATATAAGGTTACTGGTTCAAACCCAGCTCAATACAAATTGCTCATGAGCACAGTGGTGTTTTTCCTTTGGAAAAAGGGTAATAAAATAAAGTAATGAAATAAAATTAAAAAAAACTAAAACATTACAAAATAAACATAACAACAGCTCTGAGCTTGGGTCCACAACCCAACCACAGATCAGTACAAGGAATCTTGTTTGTGGTGTATTAACTACAACACAGGGATGCTGAGAAATAATTAGCATATCCATATCTAGACTCAAACAAAACTAAGTATTCACATTTAGTGCAATTATTATGAAGTGAAATATGGTCCAAACTCTCCTCAATACAATTTACACATAAGCACAGTAGTATTATTATGTTCCTTTGAAGAAGAGGATAATAAAACAAACTAATTAAATAAAAAAACACCAAAGATACAACACAATAAACAAAACAAAATGTCTGCACTCAGGTCCACAACCCCCTTCCTGTCATGTAACAACATGTCTGATTTGCTCTCACTAGTTACACTACAGCTCCAGCTCAAAACATCTAGCAGGTCTGATCAGAAGCACAATACATGAAGGTCATTTTAATGAGTGCAGTTTATGTTCTTATATTCAAACCTGACAATGATTGATTGATCAATTGACTTGTCCCTAACTCATTGGATCTGTGTTTGCTCCCCTCTACTCAATTTAAAACAAAGCATACAATCATACAGAAAACAAGCCTCAGATCATCCACAGACCAGTACAAGGATTCTGGTGGATGGTGGATGAACTAAAACACAGGGATGCTGGGAAATAATTTTCATATCCACTTCTGGCATCAAACACTGACACACACAAAACAAACAAACAACAACAACAACAACGTTGAGGGGTTTCAAAGCAGTTCTGGTAGTGCAGTGGTAAGAAACTACTCCATGATACTAAAAGTTGTTGGATCAAATCCAGCTCAGTACAACTTGCTCATGAGTACACTGGTATTTTGATGTCCCTTTTGAAAAAATAATAAAACAAACAAATTAAACAAAAAGAACTAAAACATTACATAATAAACATAACAACAGTTCTAAACTTGGGTCCACAACCCAAGCCAAAGATCAATACAAGTAATCTGGTGGATGGTGTATTAACTAAAACACAGGGACGCTGGGAAATAATTAGCATATCCATATCTGGCCTCAAACACAACAAAGTATTCACCATCAGGGTAATTATTATGTAGTGAAATATCAGGCCTATCAAAGGTTGTGGGTCCTAACTCTGCTTAATACAACTTACACATTAGCACACTAGTATTTTGATGGTCCTTTGAGGAAAAGAACAAAAAAAAAAAAAAAAAAAAAAAAAAACCACAAGAGCTCTGCACTCAGAGCCACAACACCACTTTACCATCATATAATAACATGCTCATTTTGGAACAAAGCATACAACCCTACAGAAAACAAGATTCAGACTATCCACAGACCAGTGCAAGGATTCTGGTGGATGGTGTACTACCAAAAACACAGGGATGATGGGAAATAATTTGCATATCCACAGCTGATCTGAAACACACACACGCACACATACAACACATACAAAAACAACTTTGGGCAATTTTAGAGTGGGGCTGCTAGTGCAGTGGTAAGTTATTATTCTATCATACTAAAGGTTGCTGGTTCAAACCCAGCTCAGTACAACTTGCTCATGAGTGCACTGTGTTTTTGATGTTCCTTTTGAACACAACTTGGGTCCACAACCCAAGCCACAGACCAGTACAAGGAACCTGGTGGATCGTGTATTAATTAAAACACATCTGGCCTCCAACACAACAAAGCATTCACCATCAGGGTAATTATTATGAAGTGAAATATCAGGCCTGTCAAAGGTTGCTGGTCCAAACTCTCCTCAATACAGCTTGCAAATTAGCACACAAGTATTTTGATGTTCCTTTGAAGAAAAGGTTAATAAACAAAAAAAAAATCTAAATTTAGTCCTCACTACTATCTATATATCAGTGTGCTCAAGATGTATTGTGCTGGGTTTGAACCAGAAACCTTTAGTGTGAGAGAGTAGTTCTTTACCACTGCACTACCAGAGACACTTTACAGCTACTCAAAGTTGTTTTTTTGTCTTTGGGGCCAGATGTGGCTAAGCAAATTATTTCCCAGATGCAGGAATGCTAGGAAGTCATTTGTATATCCACATATGATTGGGCGACAAGTTAATATATTCATCTTTATTCACCCTCATTGTGATTACTATGAGTTAGAGATGAGGTCTATCAAGATGTGCCTAGGATCAGGAGGGGGCGGGCTGATGGTAGAAGCTTGACAAGGCTGTTGAATGCTCTGGTTTCAGAGGTTTAACTCTTGTCCGCCATCAGTTCACAACCCATTGGAGTTCCAATGTAGTAGAAGCTTGGTATCTTCCTGAAAGTATTTCAAGGTGCATGCCCTGGGATCTGTAAGGAAGCTATCCGCTGCATTGGAGCTCCAGCCAAAACTGTTTGGGAGGTGACGTATTGTACGGGACCTACCTTCCCGGGTTTTGGTTCAGTCACCTGGCAACGGGTGGCTGGGGCTGGGTTTCCAGTTCTCTCTGGGCTCTAGGAAGTAATGCTTTAATTACTCCTGAGATCTTAGAGAACTCGGATAGGCCCCAAGATGAGACCATTTCTCAGGCCTTGTCTGAATGACTTGGGTAACCTAGCGGTGTTAACAAAGAGTCATTTGGTCAGGGGGTAAGTATCCAGCCCCCCTGGGTCCACTAGGACAGCACGCAGGGACGGTGGTCTGGGGCAAACAGACCTTAAATGGGTGCCCAGTCTTCTACCGGTGAATAGCACCAAGATGCACAACACCTGGAGAGCAGCAGGACATCACAAAGCATGAGAGACAGGAGAAAGAAAACCAGAAACTGGTTCACTAGCCCTACACACTTCTCTTTAGGCCTTCAGCTCACTAGGTCTAAAACCTCTCCTCAGCTAAACACTTTCCGTTGGGCATATACTCTTCCACTTACTAGCTTACTAGCTCTTCGCACTTAGGCATTCAGCTCAATAGCCGTCCCATCCTTGGGCCTACATGCTTCCCCTCAGCTAAACCACTTTCCCTCGGGACAATGCCCTTCGCCTCAGATAAAGCACTTTCCCTTGAGACTATGCCCTTCCCCTTACTAGCCCTTCTAGCACTCAGCTCAATAGCTGTTCCTTCCTTGGGCCTACGCCCTTCCGCTCAGCTAAAGCCCTTGCCCTCGGGCCTGCGCCCTTCCGCTCAGCTAAAGCCCTTGCCCTCGGGCCTGCGCCCTTCCCCTCAGCTAAAGCCCTTGCCCTCGGGCCTGCGCCCTTCCCCTCAGCTAAAGCCCTTGCCCTCGGGCCTGCGCCCTTCCCCTCAGCTAAAGCCCTTGCCCTCGGGCCTGCGCCCTTGTCTCAGCTAAAGCCCTTGCCCTCGGGCCTGCGCCCTTGCCCTCAGCTAAAGCCCTTGCCCTCGGGCCTGCGCCCTTGCCCTCAGCTAAAGCCCTTGCCCTCGGGCCTGCGCCCTTGCCCTCAGCTAAAGCCCTTGCCCTCGGGCCTGCGCCCTTGCCCTCAGCTAAAGCCCTTGCCCTCGGGCCTGCGCCCTTCCCCTCAGCTAAAGCCCTTGCCCTCGGGCCTGCGCCCTTCCCCTCAGCTAAAGCCCTTGCCCTCGGGCCTGCGCCCTTCCCCTCAGCTAAAGCCCTTGCCCTCGGGCCTGCGCCCTTCCCCTCAGCTAAAGCCCTTGCCCTCGGGCCTGCGCCCTTCCCCTCAGCTAAAGCCCTTCACCCTTAGGCATTCAGCTCAATAGCCATTCCTTCCTTAGTCATATGCGCTTCTCCTCAGCTAAACCACTAGAACTTGGGCCTACGCCCTTCCCATTACTCTCCCTTCACCCTTAGGCATTCAGTTCAATTGCCGTGCCTTCCTTGGACCTACGACTTTTTTTCTCAGCTAAACCACTTTCTCTCGGGCCTACGCCCTTCCCATCAGCTAAACCACTTTCCCTTGGGCCTACGCCCTTGCCCTTACTAGCCCTTCACCCTTAGGCATTCAGCTCAATAGCCATTCCTTCCTTAGTCCTGTGCTTCACCTCAGCTAAAACACTATCCCTCGGGCCTATGCCCTTCCCCTTACTAGCCCTTCGTCCTTAGGAATTCAGCTCAATAGCCATTCCTTCCTTGGGCCTATGCCCTTCCCCTTAGATAAACCACTATCCCTCGGGCCTATGCCCTTCCCATTACTAGCCCTTTGCCCTTAGACATTCAGCTCAATTGCGGTGCCTTCCATGGGCCTAAGCCCTCCCCCTCAGCTAAACCACTTTCCCTTGGGCCTACACCCTTGCCCTCAGCTAAACCACTTGCCCTCGGGCCTACGCCCTTGCCCTCAGCTAAACCACTTGCCCTCAGGCCTATGCCCTTGCCCTCAGCTAAACCACTATCCCTTTCGGCCTATGCCCTTCCCATTACTAGCCCTTTGCCCTTAGACATTCAGCTCAATTGCCGTGCCTTCCATGGGCCTAAGCCCTCCCCCTCAGCTAAACCTCTTTCCCTTGGGCATACGCCCTTCCCCTTACTAGCCTTTCGTCCTTAGGCATTCAGCTCAATAGCCATTCCTTCCTTAGTCCTATGCGCTTCCCCTCAGCTAAACCACTAGCCCTCGGGCCTATGCCCTTCCCCTTACTAGCCCTTCGTCCTTAGGCATTCAGCTCAATAGCCATTCCTTCCTTAGGCATTCAGCTCAATAGCCATTCCTTCCTTAGTCCTACGCGCTTCCCCTCAGCTAAACCACTAGCCCTCGGGCCTGCGCCCTTGCCCTCAGCTAAACCACTAGCCCTCGGGCCTGCGCCCTTGCCCTCAGCTAAACCACTAGCCCTCGGGCCTGCGCCCTTGCCCTCAGCTAAACCACTAGCCCTCGGGCCTGCGCCCTTGCCCTCAGCTAAACCACTAGCCCTCGGGCCTGCGCCCTGGCCCTCAGCTAAACCTCTAGCCCTCGGGCCTGCGCCCTTGCCCTCAGCTAAACCTCTAGCCCTCGGGCCTGCGCCCTTGCCCTCAGCTAAACCTCTAGCCCTCGGGCCTGCGCCCTTGTCCTCAGCTAAACCACTAGCCCTCGGGCCTGCGCCCTTGTCCTCAGCTAAACCACTAGCCCTCGGGCCTGCGCCCTTGTCCTCAGCTAAACCACTAGCCCTCGGGCCTGCGCCCTTGCCCTCAGCTAAACCTCTAGCCCTCGGGCCTGCGCCCTTGCCCTCAGCTAAACCTCTAGCCCTCGGGCCTGCGCCCTTGCTCTCAGCTAAATCTCTAGCCCTCGGGCCTGCGCCCTTGCCCTCAGCTAAACCACTAGCCCTCGGGCCTGCGCCCTTGCCCTCAGCTAAACCACTAGCCCTCGGGCCTGCGCCCTTGCCCTCAGCTAAACTACTAGCCCTCGGGCCTGCGCCCTTGCCCTCAGCTAAACCACTAGCCCTCGGGCCTGCGCCCTTCCCCTTACTATCCCTTTGCCCTTAGGCATTCAGCTCAATAGCCATTCCTTCCTTAGTCCTATGTGCTTCCCCTCAGCTAAACCACTATCCCTCAGGCCTATGCCATTCCCATTACTAGCCCTTAGGCATTCAGCTCAATTGCCGTGCCTTCCTTGGGCATACGCCCTTCCCCTCAGCTAAACCACTTTCCCTTGGGCCTATGCCCTTCCCCTTACTAGCCCTTTGTCCTTAGGCATTCAGCTCAATAGCCATTCCTTCCTTAGTCCTATGCCCTTCCCCTCAGCTAAACCACTAGCCCTCGGGCCTGCGCCCTTGCCCTCAGCTAAACCGCTTGCCCTCGGGCCTGCGCCCTTCCCCTTACTAGGCATTCAGCTCAATAGCAATTCCTTCCTTGGGCCTATGCCCTTCCCCTCAGCTAAACCACTAGCCCTTTGGCCGATGCCTTTCCCATTATTCTCCCTTCACCCTTAGGCATTCATTTCAATTGCCGTGCCTTCCTTGGGCCTACGCCCTTGCCCTCAGCTAAACCACTTGCCCTCGGGCCTGCGCCCTTGCCCTCAGCTAAACCACTAGCCCTCGGGCCTGCGCCCTTGCCCTCAGCTAAACCACTAGCCCTCGGGCCTGCGCCCTTGCCCTCAGCTAAACCACTAGCCCTCGGGCCTGCGCCCTTGCCCTCAGCTAAACCACTAGCCCTCGGGCCTGCGCCCTTGCCCTCAGCTAAACCACTTGCCCTCGGGCCTGCGCCCTTGCCCTCAGCTAAACCACTTGCCCTCGGGCCTGCGCCCTTGCCCACAGCTAAACCACTTGCCCTCGGGCCTGCGCCCTTGCCCCCAGCTAAACCACTAGCCCTCGGGCCTGCGCCCTTGCCCCCAGCTAAACCACTAGCCCTCGGGCCTGCGCCCTTGCCCCCAGCTCAACCACTAGCCCTCTGGCCTATGCCCTTCCCCTTACTAGGCATTCAGCTCAATAGCAATTCCTTCCTTGGGCCTATGCCCTTCCCCTCAGCTAAACCACTAGCCCTTTGGCCGATGCCCTTCCCCTCAGCTAAACCACTAGCCCTTTGGCCGATGCCTTTCCCATTATTCTCCCTTCACCCTTAGGCATTCATTTCAATTGCCGTGCCTTCCTTGGGCCTACGCCCTTGCCCTCAGCTAAACCACTTGCCCTCGGGCCTACGCCCTTGCCCTCAGCTAAACCACTTGCCCTCGGGCCTACGCCCTTGCCCTCAGCTAAACCACTAGCCCTCGGGCCTGCGCCCTTGCCCTCAGCTAAACCACTTGCCCTCGGGCCTGCGCCCTTGCCCTCAGCTAAACCACTTGCCCTCGGGCCTGCGCCCTTGCCCTCAGCTAAACCACTTGCCCTCGGGCCTGCGCCCTTGCCCCCAGCTAAACCACTAGCCCTCGGGCCTGCGCCCTTGCCCCCAGCTAAACCACTAGCCCTCGGGCCTGCGCCCTTGCCCCCAGCTCAACCACTAGCCCTCTGGCCTGCGCCATTCCCCTCAGCTAAACCACTAGCCCTCGGGCCTATGCCATTCCCATTACTAGCCCTTTGCCCTTAGGCATTCAGCTCAATTGCCGTGCCTTCCTTGGGCTTACGCCTTTCTCCTCAGCTAAACCACTTTCCCTCAGGCCTATGCCCTTCCCATTACTAGCCCTTTGCCCTTAGGCATTCAGCTCAATTGCCGTGCCTTCCTTGGGCTTACGCCTTTCTCCTCAGCTAAACCACTATCCCTCGGGCCTATGCCATTCCCATTACTAGCCCTTTGCCCTTAGGCATTCAGCTCAAATGCCGTGCCTTCCTTGGCCCTACTCCTTTCTTCTCAGCTAAACCACTTTCCCTTGGGCCTATGCCCTTCCCCTTACTAGACCTTTATCCTTAGGCATTCAGCTCAATAGCCATTCCTTCATTAGTCCTATGCCCTTCCCCTCAGCTAAACCGCTTGCCCTCGGGCCTGCGCCCTTGCCCTCAGCTAAACCGCTTGCCCTCGAGCCTGCGCCCTTCCCCTCAGCTAAACCACTTGCCCTCGGGCCTATGCCCTTCCCCTTACTAGGCATTCAGCTCAATAGCCATTCCTTCCTTGGGCCTATGCCCTTCCCCTCAGCTAAACCACTAGCCCTCGGGCCTATGCCCTTCCCCTTACTAGGCATTCAGCTCAATAGCCATTCCTTCCTTGGGCTTACGCCTTTCTCCTCAGCTAAACCACTTTCCCTCGGGCCTATGCCCTTCCCCTTACTAGCCCTTCACCCTTAGGCATTCAGCTCAATTGCCGTGCCTTCCTTGGGCCTAAGCCCTTCCCCTCAGCTAAACCACTTTCCCTTGGGCTTACACCCTTCCCCTTACTAGCCCTTCACCCTTAGGCATTCAGCTCAATAGCCATTCCTTCCTTAGTCCTATGTGCTTCCCCTTAGCTAAACCACTATCCCTCAGGCCTATGCCATTCCCATTACTAGCCCTTTGCCCTTAGGCATTCAGCTCAAATGCCGTGCCTTCCTTGGGCCTACTCCTTTCTTCTCAGCTAAACCACTTACCCTCGGGCCTACGCCCTTCCCCTCAGCTAAACCACTTTCCCTTGGGCCTATGACCTTCCCCTTACTAGCCCTTCACTCTTAGGCATTCAGCTCAATAGCCATTCCTTCCTTAGTCCTATGCCCTTCCCCTCAGCTAAACCGCTTGCCCTCGGGCCTGCGCCCTTGCCCTCAGCTAAACCGCTTGCCCTCGGGCCTGCGCCCTTGCCCTCAGCTAAACCGCTTGCCCTCGGGCCTGCGCCCTTGCCCTCAGCTAAACCGCTTGCCCTCGGGCCTGCGCCCTTGCCCTCAGCTAAACCGCTTGCCCTCGGGCCTGCGCCCTTGCCCTCAGCTAAACCGCTTGCCCTCGGGCCTGCGCCCTTGCCCTCAGCTAAACCGCTTGCCCTCGGGCCTGCGCCCTTGCCCTCAGCTAAACCGCTTGCCCTCGGGCCTGCGCCCTTGCCCTCAGCTAAACCGCTTGCCCTCGGGCCTGCGCCCTTGCCCTCAGCTAAACCGCTTGCCCTCGGGCCTGCGCCCTTGCCCTCAGCTAAACCGCTTGCCCTCGGGCCTGCGCCCTTGCCCTCAGCTAAACCGCTTGCCCTCGGGCCTGCGCCCTTGCCCTCAGCTAAACCGCTTGCCCTCGGGCCTGCGCCCTTGCCCTCAGCTAAACCGCTTGCCCTCGGGCCTGCGCCCTATCCCCTCAGCTAAACCACTAGCCCTCGGGCCTGCGCCCTATCCCCTCAGCTAAACCACTAGCCCTCGGGCCTGCGCCCTATCCCCTCAGCTAAACCACTAGCCCTCGGGCCTGCGCCCTATCCCCTCAGCTAAACCACTATCCCTTCGGCCTGCGCCCTTCCACTTACTAGCCTTTCGTCCTTAGGCATTCAGCTCAATAGCCACTCCTTCCTTAGTCCTATGCCCTTCCCCTCAGCTAAACCACTAGCCCTCGGGCCTGCGCCCTATCCCCTCAGCTAAACCACTTGCCCTCGGGCCTGCGCCCTTCCCCTCAGCTAAACCACTTGCCCTCGGGCCTGCGCCCTTCCCCTTACTAGCCTTTCGTCCTTAGGAAGGAATGACTTTTGAGCTGAATGCCTTAGTCCTATGCGCTTCCCCTCAGCTAAACCCCTTTCCCTTGGGCCTACGCCCTTACCCTCAGTTAAACCACTAGCCCTTTGGGCCTATGCGCTTCCCCTCAGCTAAACGACTTTCACTAGGGCCTGCGCACTTCCTCTCTGCTAAACCACTAGCCCTTCCCCTGTGCTGAACCACTTTCCCTTTGGGCCTGCGCACTTCCTCTCTGCTAAACCACTTTCCCTTTCGGCCTACGCCCTTCCCCTCAGCTGAACCACTTGCCCTCGGGCCTACGCCCTTCCCCTCAGCTGAACCACTTGCCCTCGGGCCTACGCCCTTCCCCTCAGCTGAACCACTTGCCCTCGGGCCTGCGCCCTTCCCCTCAGCTAAACCACTTGCCCTCGGCCCTGCGCCCTTCCCATTACTCTCCCTTCACCCTTAGGCATTCAGCTCAATTGCCGTGCCTTCCTTGGGCCTAAGCCCTTCCCCTCAGCTAAACCACTTTCCCTTGGGCATATGCCCTTCCCCTTACTAGCCTTTCGTCCTTAGGCATTCAGCACAAAAGTCATTCCTTCCTTATTCCTATGCGCTTCCCCTCAGCTAAACCCCTTTCCCTTGGGCCTACACCCTCCCCCTCAGTTAAACCACTAGCCCTTTGGGCCTATGTGCTTCCCCTCAGCTAAACCACTTTCGCTCGGGCCTGCGCCCTTCCCCTCAGCTAAACAACTTTCATTCGGGCCTGTGCACTTCCCCTCAGCTAAACCACTCGCCCTTCCCCTCTGCTAAACCACTTTCCCATTGGGCCTACGCCTTTCCCCTCTGCTAAACCACTTTCCCATTGGGCCTACGCCCTTCCCCTCAGCTAAACCACTAGCCCTTTGGGCCTATGCGCTTACCCTCAGCTAAACCACTTTCCCTTGGGCCTACGCCTTTCCCCTCTGCTAAACCACTTTCCCATTGGGCCTACGCCCTTCCCCTCAGCTAAACCACTAGCCCTTTGGGCCTATGCGCTTACCCTCAGCTAAACCACTTTCCCTTGGGCCTACGCCCTTCGCCTCAGCTAAACCACTTTCCCTTGGGCCTACGCCCTTCGCCTCAGCTAAACCACTTTCCCTTGGGCCTACGCCCTTCGCCTCAGCTAAACCACTTTCCCTTGGGCCTACGCCCTTCGCCTCAGCTAAACCACTTTCCCTTGGGCCTACGCCCTTCGCCTCAGCTAAACCACTTTCCCTTGGGCCTACGCCCTTCGCCTCAGCTAAACCACTTTCCCTTGGGCCTACGCCCTTCCCCTCAGCTAAACCACTTTCCCTTGGGCCTACGACCTCATGTCGTCAGTTCACTAGCACTTCGCCCTTCCTCTTGGGGCCTACACCCTCCCCTCAGCTAAATGCTTTCCCTTGAGCCTGCACCCGTCACCCTCAGCTAAACCGCTTTCCCTTGGACCTACGCCCTCATGTCGTCAGCTCACTAGCACTTCGCCCGTCCTCTTGGGCCTACACCCTCCCCTCAGCTAAATGCTTTCCCTTGAGCCTGCACCCGTTGCCCTCAGCTAAATGCTTTCTCTCGGGCCTACGCCCTTCCCCTCAGCTAAACCACGTTCCCTCGGGCCTACGCCCTTCCCCTCAGCTAAACCACGTTCCCTCAGGCCTACGCCCTTCCCCTCAGCTAAACCACTTACCCATGGGCCTACGCCATTCCCCTCAGCTAAACCACTTACCCATGGGCCTACGCCCTTCCCCTCAGCTAAACCACTTTCCCTTGGGCCTACGCCCTTCCCCTCAGCTAAACCACTTTCCCTTGGGCCTACGCCCTTCCCCTCAGCTAAACCACTTTCCCTTGGGCCTACGCCCTTCGCCTCAGCTAAACCACTTTCTCTTGGGCCTATGCCCTTACCCTCAGCTAAACCACTTTCCCTTGGGCCTATGCCCTTACCCTCAGCTAAACCACTTTCCCTTGGGCCTATGCCCTTACCCTCAGCTAAACCACTTTCCCTTGGGCCTATGCCCTTACCCTCAGCTAAACCACTTTCCCTTGGGCCTATGCCCTTACCCTCAGCTAAACCACTGTCCCTTGGGCCTATGCCCTTACCCTCAGCTAAACCACTTTCCCTTGGGCCTATGCCCTTACCCTCAGCTAAACCACTTTCCCTTGGGCCTACGCCCTTACCCTCAGCTAAACCACTTTCCCTTGGGCCTACGCCCTTACCCTCAGCTAAACCACTTTCCCTTGGGCCTACGCCCTTACCCTCAACTAAACGCTTTCCCTTGGGCCTACGCCCTCCCCTCAGCTAAACGCTTTCCCTTGAGCCTGCACCCGTCGCCCTCAGCTAAACGCTTTCCCTTGAGCCTACACCCGTCGCCCTCAGCTAAACGCTTTCCCTTGAGCCTACACACTCCTCCCCCTCAGCTAAACGCTTTCCCTTGGGCCTAAACCCTTCCCCCCCTCAGCTAAACGCTTTCCCTTGGGCCTAAACCCTTCCCCCCCTCAGCTAAACGCTTTCCCTTGAGCCTACACACTCCTCCCCCTCAGCTAAACGCTTTCCCTTGAGCCTACACCCGTCGCCCTCAGCTAAACGCTTTCCCTTGAGCCTACACACTCCTCCCCCTCAGCTAAACGCTTTCCCTTGGGCCTAAACCCTTCCCCCCCTCAGCTAAACGCTTTCCCTTGGGCCTAAACCCTTCCCCCCCTCAGCTAAACGCTTTCCCTTGAGCCTACACACTCCTTCCCCTCAGCTAAACGCTTTCCCTTGGGCCTAAACACTCCTCCCCCTCAGCTAAACGCTTTCCCTTGGGCCTAAACACTCCTCCCCCTCAGCTAAACGCTTTCCCTTGGGCCTACACACTCCTTCCCCTCAGCTAAACGCTTTCCCTTGGGCCTAAACACTCCTCCCCCTCAGCTAAACGCTTTCCCTTGGGCCTAAACACTCCTCCCCCTCAGCTAAACGCTTTCCCTTGGGCCTAAACCCTTCCCCCCCTCAGCTAAACGCTTTCCCTTGGGCCTACACACTCCGCCCCTCAGCTAAACCACTTTCCCTTAGACCTTCAGCCTAGTAGCTCTTTGTTCCCCCTTAGGCATTCAGGTCACTAGCACTTCACCCTTCTACTTAGGCCTACACCTTACCTTCAGCTAACCCTTCCCTCAACTGAGATTAACACTTCCTCTCAGGCCTTCAGCTTACTAGCCTTCTACCTCCTTCAAAATAGGGTTAGGGTTAAGTGTAAGCCCAGGGGCTTAGGGTTAGGGTTAAGTGTAAGCCCAGGGGCTTAGGGTTAGGGTTAAGTGTAAGCCCAGGGGCTTAGGGTTAGGGTTAAGTGTAAGCCCAGGGGCTTAGGGTTAGGGTTAAGTGTAAGCCCAGGGGCTTAGGGTTAGGGTTAAGTGTAAGCCCAGGGGCTTAGGGTTAGGGTTAAGTGTAAGCCCAGGGGCTTAGGGTTAGGGTTAAGTGTAAGCCCAGGGGCTTAGGGTTAGGGTTAAGTGTAAGCCCAGGGGCTTAGGGTTAGGGTTAAGTGTAAGCCCAGGGGCTTAGGGTTAGGGTTAAGTGTAAGCCCAGGGGCTTAGGGTTAGGGTTAAGTGTAAGCCCAGGGGCTTAGGGTTAGGGTTAAGTGTAAGCCCAGGGGCTTAGGGTTAGGGTTAAGTGTAAGCCCAGGGGCTTAGGGTTAGGGTTAAGTGTAAGCCCAGGGGCTTAGGGTTAGGGTTAAGTGTAAGCCCAGGGGCTTAGGGTTAGGGTTAAGTGTAAGCCCAGGGGCTTAGGGTTAGGGTTAAGTGTAAGCCCAGGGGCTTAGGGTTAGGGTTAAGTGTAAGCCCAGGGGCTTAGGGTTAGGGTTAAGTGTAAGCCCAGGGGCTTAGGGTTAGGGTTAAGTGTAAGCCCAGGGGCTTAGGGTTAGGGTTAAGTGTAAGCCCAGGGGCTTAGGGTTAGGGTTAAGTGTAAGCCCAGGGGCTTAGGGTTAGGGTTAAGTGTAAGCCCAGGGGCTTAGGGTTAGGGTTAAGTGTAAGCCCAGGGGCTTAGGGTTAGGGTTAAGTGTAAGCCCAGGGGCTTAGGGTTAGGGTTAAGTGTAAGCCCAGGGGCTTAGGGTTAGGGTTAAGTGTAAGCCCAGGGGCTTAGGGTTAGGGTTAAGTGTAAGCCCAGGGGCTTAGGGTTAGGGTTAAGTGTAAGCCCAGGGGCTTAGGGTTAGGGTTAAGTGTAAG